>NC_066583.1:497718136-497883136 GCF_024323335.1 Lathyrus oleraceus
CCGGCGCCTGGAGGGTCAGAAGAAAAGCTTGATGATGATGCAGAAGAATTTTTAAGAATCATCAAGAAGTCTGAGTACAAACTTGTTGACCATCTGTAGCAGACTCCCTCCAAAATCTCGATCCTATCTTTGCTGTTAAGCTCTGAGGGGCACAGGGAGGCTTTGATGAAGATCCTGAAGAAAGCCTATGTTCCTCAAGAGATAACAATTAACCAGTTGGAGACGGTCGTGTCTAACGTTCATGCCAGCCATGGGTTGGGTTTTACAGACATGGATCTGACTGTGGATGGGAGAAATCATAACCGGGCTCTACACATTGCAATGGAATGTAAAGGGGTCGTGCTTTCGCATGTGCTGGTTAATACCGGCTTCTCACTGAATGTGTTGCCAAAGAAGGCCTTGGCTAAATTGAATTGTGACGGGTTGATCCTGACTCCCACCGATCTGATAGTGCGGGCGTTCGATGGGTCGAAGCGGGCCGTGTTTGGAGAAGTTGAGCTTCCTGTGAAGATAGGCCCAGAGGTGTTTAAGTCGACTTTCTATGTCATGGATATTCAGCCGGCATACAATTGCCTGTTGGGTCGCCCATGGATCCATGCTGCTGGGGCAGTGACCTCGACCTTGCATCAAAAGTTGAAATATATCTGGGAAGGACAGGTTGTCACCGTCTGCGGAGAGGAGGATATCTTTGTCAGCCACCTGTCCTCATTCAAGTACGTTGAGATGAACGGTGAGATATGGGAGACGCCTAGTCAAGCGTTCGAAACCGTTAAGGTGGAGAATGCTTTGTTTGCAAAAGAAGAGGAGAAACCGTCCATATCTTCGTACAAACAGGCCGCTGAGGTGGTGAAGAATGGAGAGGCTCCTGGTTGGGGCAGGATGATGAATATCTCTGCAAAGAAGGACCGCTTCGGAGTGGGGTACCAGCCGGGCCGAGGCTCAGGACAAGGAAGAGGACGCCGTACGTCAGTCACCTTCACTAGTGCTGGAATGCTGGATCCGGATCACATTTGCATGATGAGTGAGGAAGCTGATAGCGACTGCAAAATTGACCAATGGATAAAGCCGTGCGCACCAAGGATGGGAATCCAGAACTGGAAGGCTGAAAAGATCATCACGGTCACTTTGCTGGAAGAGTAATATTTTTCCTGTTTCAATTTTATATGCATGAAAACCATACGTGTTGCCCGACACGTAATGGTTCATTGTAAGGGCCACCTCATGTTTAATGTAACACCCTTCTAAAATACCCCAAATATTTAATTAAAATAACAACATATAAATCAGAGTAATCATGCAATTAAGGGTGTCACACATTTATTTCGCACCATTCGTCATACTATTTAGTCATGCTCATTATTTAACTCAAAACATAAAGTATTGCATAATACGCAGCGGATAGAGATCAAATCGATCATTCAAAACATGTAACATACTACATGTAAACTGGTTCAACAAACATCAACAACACAATTAAAATGTTCCCTCCCGATGTTACATCTATCAGAGCATGACCCACTAAGGAGACTACACTAGACTCCAAGCATTAGCTTCTACTCAATCACTGCTCGTTACCTGAAAAATAGTTGTAAGGGTGAGTTCCTCAATCGATATAATAAGCATTATAGAATATAATGTCATGTTAAGTAATTTAACACATGAATCACCCTAATCGTATCACACATTCAGTAACGGCACATCAACCCAAACATCATACTCAATATCAACACAATTCATACTCATGCTCAATGCCAACACAACACACGTATAACATTGGAATACATCCATTCATATTATACACTACACATATATTATGCAATGAGACTCCATGCATGCGGTACCGACTATTCGTGAACATATAGTTCAACTTCACCGACCAAATCCAGGTACGGCTACCAAGCTCACCAGTCCCACTCATTTGAGACCTAGTGACTCACATCACTAATTCCTCACCATGGGAATTAGCTACCACCCCAAGGGCCATGCTATGCACGCTAATTCAGCTAGCATGCAAACATCAAAACAGTCCAAATGACTAACATCACTAATTCCTCACCATGGGAATTAGCTACCACCATAAAGGCCACATTATGCACGCTAATCACCTAGCAATGCAACATCACAACAATAATCCACAATGGACCGATGCTCACTCTCTAAGCCATAAAACAGTCCATTCACAACACATGCATAACATACACATTCACAACGTTGTGCATACCATCATACAGTATCAACACATGTATCAACACATCATATCATGTCAAATAATTAAACACAGAATTAGCACACTCTACTAATACCTATACTGCTCAAAACAGCGGGAAATAATCCCTACTATATCCCACACCGATATAGGCAACCATCAATTAGGCACACAACATTTTAATTAACAATTTTTCCACTCTGCAACAGTGTTAACCGGTTAACGCCCTGGGTTAACCGGTTAACGCAGCACAAACACGCTTCCTACCCAAAACTTAACAGTGTTAACCGGTTAACGCCCTGGGTTAACCGGTTAACGCAGACAGAACAGCAATATCTCAACAATCACAACAGTGTTAACCGGTTAACACCCTGGGTTAACCGGTTAACGCAGACAAAACAGCAATTTTACACAATACAACACAGTGTTAACCGGTTAACACCCTGGGTTAACCGGTTAACGCAAGACAGAAAGCTGTTCCTGCGCTAACACAAGGCAAAATGCAGAATTCTCCGCATTTTCCGCCGTTGGAGGACTTCCGGACCTCCGATTCCAATTCCGTAACAAGCTATACGTCCAGCAAATTACGACTCACACGACTATCGATTCAATTACAGTTTTTAACACAGTTTATCCAACGTAATTTTCAGCATTCACAATCCCAATTAGGGTCAATCCAACGGTTTATCACTACCCATTACATGCTAACCCATAATACCCATTAAACGACGATAACCCCCCTTACCTGATTAATCCGGCAAATCTTTGAGCTTCAAGCTTTTTCTTCTCCAACCTTTGCCCTTGCTCTTCCTCTTTGCCCTTTCTCCACTTTCCACTTTTCAGCCGCTTCTCTGTTTCACGTAAAACTCTTTTTACCAAATGGGATCCTTTTTCCTTACTTCACACTTATATATTTTCCAATAATTATTATTCCAAAATAATAATAATAATAATCCAATAATTCCAATTATTTAACTAAATTAATAAATAAAATATTAATTTAAATCAAATAATTATCTTATTTTTATTGGGGTGTTACAACTCTCCCCCACTAAAAGAGTTTTCGTCCTCGAAAACATACCTCAAGCGAATAATTCCGGATAAGACTCCTTCATCTGACTCTCAAGTTCCCAAGTCACATTGCCACCTGCTGGTCCTCCCCAAGCTACCTTCACCAAGGCAATCTCTTTACCCCGCAACTGCTTCAACTCTCGATCCTCAATCCTCATAGGTGATGTTTCAACAGTCAGGTTATCTCTCACCTGTACATCATCTATTTGGACTACATGCGACGGATCATGAATGTACCTCCTCAGCTGAGACACATGAAAAACCTCATGCAAATTCGCAAGCGACGGCGGTAAAGCGATAAGATAGGCTACCTCCCCTATCCTCTCCAAAATCTGATAAGGACCAATAAATCGAGGTGTCAACTTCTTCGACTTCAAAGCTCGACCAACACCAGTTATCGGAGTGACACGAAGAAACACATGATCTCCCTCTTGAAACTCAAGTGACTTCCTCCTTTTATCGTGATAACTCTTCTGACGACTCTGAGCAATTCTCATCTTCTCCTGAATCATCTTAATCTTTTCCGTAGTTTGTTGAACAATCTCCGGTCCAACCACAGCACTCTCACCGGACTCATACCAACATAGAGGCGTCCTACATCTTCTACCATACAAAGCTTCAAACGGTGCCATACCAATGCTCGAATGAAAACTATTGTTGTAGGTAAACTCAATCAAAGGCAAATAACAATCCCAAGCACCTCCCTTTTCCAAAACACAAGCTCTCAAAAGATCCTCTAATGACTGAATCGTCCTCTCAGTCTGACCATCAGTCTGCGGATGATATGCAGAACTCAATCTCAGCTTAGTTCCCAAAGCCTTCTGCAAACCTTCCCAAAACTTCGATGTAAATCTAGGATCTCTGTCCGAAACAATACTCGACGGAATACCATGTAAACTTACAATCTTCTCAATATACAACTCAGCTAATCTCTCTAACGGATAATCCATTCTGATCGGAATGAAATGAGCCGATTTCGTCAATCTGTCAACAATCACCCAAACCCAACAATGAAGCATCACAGTAAACCTCAAATGGTTCTGACGGACTCGGTAATATCAGAATAGGAGCAATAGTTAACCTTCTCTTTAACTCTTGGAAACCTTCTTCACATTTTGAGTCCCAAACAAATGCTTGCCCCTTTCTAGTCAACATCGTCAACGGTAACGCCAACTTAGAAAATCCCTCAATGAATTTCCTATAGTAACCAGCCAATCCAAGGAAACTTCGAATCTCAGCAACAAACTTCGGAGCTTCCCACTTAGACACCGCTTCTATCTTAGAAGGATCAACAACAACACCACCTCTTGAAATCACATGACCAAGAAAACTAACCTCCTCTAACCAAAATTCACACTTGGACAGTTTAGCAAATAACTTCTTTTCTCGTAGAACTCCTAAAACCACTCTCAAATGCTCAGCATGCTCTTCTTCAGATTTCGAATACACCAAAATGCCATCAATAAACACCAAACAAACTTGTCTAGGTACGGATGGAAAATCCTATTCATATACTCCATGAATACTCCAGGCGCATTAGTCACACCAAAAGGCATTACAGAATACTCATAATGTCCATACCTTGTTCTGAAAGCAGTCTTCTGAATATCCTCAGTTTTCACACGTATCTGATGGTACCCAGATCTCAAATCTATCTTGCTGAACACACTCGCACCAACCAATTGATCCATCAAATCATCAATCCTCGGCAAAGGATACCGATTCTTGATCGTCACTTTATTCAGTTGCCTGTAGTCCACACACAACCTCATAGTACCTTCTTTCTTCTTAACCAATAACACTGGTGCACCCCACGGTGACACACTCGGACGAATAAATTTCTTATCCAACAGATCTTCCAACTGACTCTTCAATTCAGTTAACTCAACAGCAGACATACGGTACGGAGCCATCGATATCGGTCTAGTACCAGGTACCAAATCAATCGAGAACTCAACTTCACGCTCTGGCGGTAATTCATTCACTTCTTCCGGAAACACATCAGGAAAATCACACACCACGGCTAGATCGCCAATCACCAGTTTATCTTTAGCCTCCAAAGTCGCTAACATCATAAACAACTCTGCCCCACCTGCTACTTCCTCATTCACCTGCCTTGCTGATAGAAACAAATCCTTACCTTCCTCAATCTCAGGAAAGATCACAGTCTTATCAAAACAATTGATATGAACTCGGTTAAACACCAACCAGTTCATACCCAGAATAACATCAATCTGCACTAATGGAAGACACACAAGGTCTATCCCAAAGTCTCTACCAAAAATACTCAAAGGACAATTCAAACAAACTGAAGTAGTAGTCACTGAACCCTTCGCAGGAGTATCAATCACCATACTTCCATGCATCTCAGATATCTCTAACTTAAGTTTCACAGCACAGTCCAAAGATATAAAGGAATGAGTAGCACCGGTGTCAATAATAGCTACAAGAGGAAAGCCATTAATATAACACGTACCTCGGATCAAACGATCATCTGCAGAAGTCTCAGAACCCGATAAAGCAAAGACCTTTCCTCCCGACTGATTCTCTTTCTTCGGCTTAGGACACTGTGGGCTAATATGACCCACCTCTCCACAGTTGAAACAAGTCATAGTCTTCAACCGGCACTCTGCAGCCAAATGACCACCTTTGCCACACTTGAAACACTTCTTCTCAACACTAGCACACTCATGGAAACAATGTCCAGCCTGACCACATCTGTAACACTTAGCAGGAGCACTAGAGTCTCCCCCACTAGGCCTCTTCATCCCACTCTGCCTCTGGAAACCTTTGCCAGCTGCATACGGTTTCCCACGATCATTCTGATTCTTGCCTCTCCTATCAACCCTCTGCTGATAGCTCTCCGCTCTGGCTTTGGAATCCTGTTCAAAAATCCTGCAACAGTCCACCAAATCAGAAAACACTCTAATCCGCTGATACCCAATAGCCTGCTTGATCTCGGGACGTAACCCGTTCTCAAACTTCACACATTTCGAAAATTCCCCAGTAGCCTCATCATAGGGAGTGTAATACTTTGACAGCTCTGTGAACTTAGCAGCATACTCAGTAACATACTACATGTAAACTGGTTCAACAAACATCAACAACACAGTTAAAATGTTCCCTCCCGATGTTACATCTATCAGAGCATGACCCACTAAGGAGACTACACTAGACTCCAAGCATTAGCTTCTACTCAATCACTGCTCGTTACCTGAAAAATAGTTGTAAGGGTGAGTTCCTCAATCGATATAATAAGCATTATAGAATATAATGTCATGTTAAGTAATTTAACACATGAATCACCCTAATCGTATCACACATTCAGTAACGGCACATCAACCCAAACATCATACTCAATATCAACACAATTCATACTCATGCTCAATGCCAACACAACACACGTATAACATTGGAATACATCCATTCATATTATACACTACACATATATTATGCAATGAGACTCCATGCATGCGGTACCGACTATTCGTGAACATATAGTTCAACTTCACCGACCAAATCCAGGTACGGCTACCAAGCTCACCAGTCCCACTCATTTGAGACCTAGTGACTCACATCACTAATTCCTCACCATGGGAATTAGCTACCACCCCAAGGGCCATGCTATGCACGCTAATTCAGCTAGCATGCAAACATCAAAACAGTCCAAATGACTAACATCACTAATTCCTCACCATGGGAATTAGCTACCACCATAAAGGCCACATTATGCACGCTAATCACCTAGCAATGCAACATCACAACAATAATCCACAATGGACCGATGCTCACTCTCTAAGCCATAAAACAGTCCATTCACAACACATGCATAACATACACATTCACAACGTTGTGCATACCATCATACAGTATCAACACATGTATCAACACATCATATCATGTCAAATAATTAAACACAGAATTAGCACACTCTACTAATACCTATACTGCTCAAAACAGCGGGAAATAATCCCTACTATATCCCACACCGATATAGGCAACCATCAATTAGGCACACAACATTTTAATTAACAATTTTTCCACTCTGCAACAGTGTTAACCGGTTAACGCCCTGGGTTAACCGGTTAACGCAGCACAAACACGCTTCCTGCCCAAAACTTAACAGTGTTAACCGGTTAACGCCCTGGGTTAACCGGTTAACGCAGCACAAACACGCTTCCTGCCCAAAACTTAACAGTGTTAACCGGTTAACGCCCTGGGTTAACCGGTTAACGCAGACAGAACAGCAATATCTCAGCAATCACAACAGTGTTAACCGGTTAACACCCTGGGTTAACCGGTTAACGCAGACAAAACAGCAATTTTACACAATACAACACAGTGTTAACCGGTTAACACCCTGGGTTAACCGGTTAACGCAAGACAGAAAGCTGTTCCTGCGCTAACACAAGGCAAAATGCAGAATTCTCCGCATTTTCCGCCGTTGGAGGACTTCCGGACCTCCGATTCCAATTCCGTAACAAGCTATACGTCCAGCAAATTACGACTCACACGACTATCGATTCAATTACAGTTTTTAACACAGTTTATCCAACGTAATTTTCAGCATTCACAATCCCAATTAGGGTCAATCCAACGGTTTATCACTACCCATTACATGCTAACCCATAATACCCATTAAACGACGATAACCCCCCTTACCTGATTAATCCGGCAAATCTTTGAGCTTCAAGCTTTTTCTTCTCCAACCTTTGCCCTTGCTCTTCCTCTTTGCCCTTTCTCCACTTTCCACTTTTCAGCCGCTTCTCTGTTTCACGTAAAACTCTTTTTACCAAATGGGATCCTTTTTCCTTACTTCACACTTATATATTTTCCAATAATTATTATTCCAAAATAATAATAATAATAATCCAATAATTCCAATTATTTAACTAAATTAATAAATAAAATATTAATTTAAATCAAATAATTATCTTATTTTTATTGGGGTGTTACAACTCTCCCCCACTAAAAGAGTTTTCGTCCTCGAAAACATACCTCAAGCGAATAATTCCGGATAAGACTCCTTCATCTGACTCTCAAGTTCCCAAGTCACATTGCCACCTGCTGGTCCTCCCCAAGCTACCTTCACCAAGGCAATCTCTTTACCCCGCAACTGCTTCAACTCTCGATCCTCAATCCTCATAGGTGATGTTTCAACAGTCAGGTTATCTCTCACCTGTACATCATCTATTTGGACTACATGCGACGGATCATGAATGTACCTCCTCAGCTGAGACACATGAAAAACCTCATGCAAATTCGCAAGCGACGGCGGTAAAGCGATACGATAGGCTACCTCCCCTATCCTCTCCAAAATCTGATAAGGACCAATAAATCGAGGTGTCAACTTCTTCGACTTCAAAGCTCGACCAACACCAGTTATCGGAGTGACACGAAGAAACACATGATCTCCCTCTTGAAACTCAAGTGACTTCCTCCTTTTATCGTGATAACTCTTCTGACGACTCTGAGCAATTCTCATCTTCTCCTGAATCATCTTAATCTTTTCCGTAGTTTGTTGAACAATCTCCGGTCCAACCACAACACTCTCACCGGACTCATACCAACATAGAGGCGTCCTACATCTTCTACCATACAAAGCTTCAAACGGTGCCATACCAATGCTCGAATGAAAACTATTGTTGTAGGTAAACTCAATCAAAGGCAAATAACAATCCCAAGCACCTCCCTTTTCCAAAACACAAGCTCTCAAAAGATCCTCTAATGACTGAATCGTCCTCTCAGTCTGACCATCAGTCTGCGGATGATATGCAGAACTCAATCTCAGCTTAGTTCCCAAAGCCTTCTGCAAACCTTCCCAAAACTTCGATGTAAATCTAGGATCTCTGTCCGAAACAATACTCGACGGAATACCATGTAAACTTACAATCTTCTCAATATACAACTCAGCTAATCTCTCTAACGGATAATCCATTCTGATCGGAATGAAATGAGCCGATTTCGTCAATCTGTCAACAATCACCCAAACCCAACAATGAAGCATCACAGTAAACCTCAAATGGTTCTGACGGACTCGGTAATATCAGAATAGGAGCAATAGTTAACCTTCTCTTTAACTCTTGGAAACCTTCTTCACATTTTGAGTCCCAAACAAATGCTTGCCCCTTTCTAGTCAACATCGTCAACGGTAACGCCAACTTAGAAAATCCCTCAATGAATTTCCTATAGTAACCAGCCAATCCAAGGAAACTTCGAATCTCAGCAACAAACTTCGGAGCTTCCCACTTAGACACCGCTTCTATCTTAGAAGGATCAACAGCAACACCACCTCTTGAAATCACATGACCAAGAAAACTAACCTCCTCTAACCAAAATTCACACTTGGACAGTTTAGCAAATAACTTCTTTTCTCGTAGAACTCCTAAAACCACTCTCGAATGCTCAGCATGCTCTTCTTCAGATTTCGAATACACCAAAATGCCATCAATAAACACCAAACAAACTTGTCTAGGTACGGATGGAAAATCCTATTCATATACTCCATGAATACTCCAGGCGCATTAGTCACACCAAAAGGCATTACAGAATACTCATAATGTCCATACCTTGTTCTGAAAGCAGTCTTCTGAATATCCTCAGTTTTCACACGTATCTGATGGTACCCAGATCTCAAATCTATCTTGCTGAACACACTCGCACCAACCAATTGATCCATCAAATCATCAATCCTCGGCAAAGGATACCGATTCTTGATCGTCACTTTATTCAGTTGCCTGTAGTCCACACACAACCTCATAGTACCTTCTTTCTTCTTAACCAATAACACTGGTGCACCCCACGGTGACACACTCGGACGAATAAATTTCTTATCCAACAGATCTTCCAACTGACTCTTCAATTCAGTTAACTCAACAGCAGACATACGGTACGGAGCCATCGATATCGGTCTAGTACCAGGTACCAAATCAATCGAGAACTCAACTTCACGCTCTGGCGGTAATTCATTCACTTCTTCCGGAAACACATCAGGAAAATCACACACCACGGCTAGATCGCCAATCACCAGTTTATCTTTAGCCTCCAAAGTCGCTAACATCATAAACAACTCTGCCCCACCTGCTACTTCCTCATTCACCTGCCTTGCTGATAGAAACAAATCCTTACCTTCCTCAATCTCAGGAAAGATCACAGTCTTATCAAAACAATTGATATGAACTCGGTTAAACACCAACCAGTTCATACCCAGAATAACATCAATCTGCACTAATGGAAGACACACAAGGTCTATCCCAAAGTCTCTACCAAAAATACTCAAAGGACAATTCAAACAAACTGAAGTAGTAGTCACTGAACCCTTCGCAGGAGTATCAATCACCATACTTCCATGCATCTCAGATATCTCTAACTTAAGTTTCACAGCACAGTCCAAAGATATAAAGGAATGAGTAGCACCGGTGTCAATAATAGCTACAAGAGGAAAGCCATTAATATAACACGTACCTCGGATCAAACGATCATCTGCAGAAGTCTCAGAACCCGATAAAGCAAAGACCTTTCCTCCCGACTGATTCTCTTTCTTCGGCTTAGGACACTGTGGGCTAATATGACCCACCTCTCCACAGTTGAAACAAGTCATAGTCTTCAACCGGCACTCTGCATCCAAATGACCACCTTTGCCACACTTGAAACACTTCTTCTCAACACTAGCACACTCATGGAAACGATGTCCAGCCTGACCACATCTGTAACACTTAGCAGGAGCACTAGAGTCTCCCCCACTAGGCCTCTTCATCCCACTCTGCCTCTGGAAACCTTTGCCAGCTGCATACGGTTTCCCACGATCATTCTGATTCTTGCCTCTCCTATCAACCCTCTGCTGATAGCTCTCCGCTCTGGCTTTGGAATCCTGTTCAAAAATCCTGCAACAGTCCGCCAAATCAGAAAACACTCTAATCCGCTGATACCCAATAGCCTGCTTGATCTCGGGACGTAACCCGTTCTCAAACTTCACACATTTCGAAAATTCCCCAGTAGCCTCATCATAGGGAGTGTAATACTTTGACAGCTCTGTGAACTTAGCAGCATACTCAGTAACAGACCTGTTACCCTGCTTCAATTCTAAGAACTCTATCTCTTTCTTTCCTCTGACATCCTCTGGAAAGTACTTCCTCAGGAATCTCTCTCTGAACACAGCCCAAGTGATCTCAGCATTCCCAGCGGTTTCCAACTCAGTGCGGGTAGCAACCCACCAATCATCAGCCTCTTCTGACAGCATATGCGTACCGAACCTGACCTTCTGGTTATCGGCACACTCAGTCACTCGGAAGATTCTCTCTATCTCCTTCAACCACTTCTGAGCGCCATCTGGATCGTATGCTCCCTTGAACATTGGAGGATTGTTCTTCTGGAACTCACTCAGTTGACGAGCAGCTCCCATTCCCACAACATTCGGATTCCCTCCAAGTACTCCAGCTAGCATACCCAGAGCCTCAGCAATCGCAACATCGTCTCTACCTCTTCCAGCCATCTCTATTCTGAAAACCCAACAAGCTAAAATAATAAGTACTGATAGGGTTACACAACACCTATCCCATACAGGGGAAACAGAATAATTACGACTCGACTCGACCGACTATGCTCTGATACCACTAATGTAACACCCTTCTAAAATACCCCAAATATTTAATTAAAATAACAACATATAAATCAGAGTAATCATGCAATTAAGGGTGTCACACATTTATTTCGCACCATTCGTCATACTATTTAGTCATGCTCATTATTTAACTCAAAACATAAAGTATTGCATAATACGCAGCGGATAGAGATCAAATCGATCATTCAAAACATGTAACATACTACATGTAAACTGGTTCAACAAACATCAACAACACAGTTAAAATGTTCCCTCCCGATGTTACATCTATCAGAGCATGACCCACTAAGGAGACTACACTAGACTCCAAGCATTAGCTTCTACTCAATCACTGCTCGTTACCTGAAAAATAGTTGTAAGGGTGAGTTCCTCAATCGATATAATAAGCATTATAGAATATAATGTCATGTTAAGTAATTTAACACATGAATCACCCTAATCGTATCACACATTCAGTAACGGCACATCAACCCAAACATCATACTCAATATCAACACAATTCATACTCATGCTCAATGCCAACACAACACACGTATAACATTGGAATACATCCATTCATATTATACACTACACATATATTATGCAATGAGACTCCATGCATGCGGTACCGACTATTCGTGAACATATAGTTCAACTTCACCGACCAAATCCAGGTACGGCTACCAAGCTCACCAGTCCCACTCATTTGAGACCTAGTGACTCACATCACTAATTCCTCACCATGGGAATTAGCTACCACCCCAAGGGCCATGCTATGCACGCTAATTCACCTAGCATGCAAACATCAAAACAGTCCAAATGACTAACATCACTAATTCCTCACCATGGGAATTAGCTACCACCATAAAGGCCACATTATGCACGCTAATCACCTAGCAATGCAACATCACAACAATAATCCACAATGGACCGATGCTCACTCTCTAAGCCATAAAACAGTCCATTCACAACACATGCATAACATACACATTCACAACGTTGTGCATACCATCATACAGTATCAACACATGTATCAACACATCATATCATGTCAAATAATTAAACACAGAATTAGCACACTCTACTAATACCTATACTGCTCAAAACAGCGGGAAATAATCCCTACTATATCCCACACCGATATAGGCAACCATCAATTAGGCACACAACATTTTAATTAACAATTTTTCCACTCTGCAATAGTGTTAACTGGTTAACGCCCTGGGTTAACCGGTTAACGCAGCACAAACACGCTTCCTGCCCAAAACTTAACAGTGTTAACCGGTTAACGCCCTGGGTTAACCGGTTAACGCAGACAGAACAGCAATATCTCAGCAATCACAACAGTGTTAACCGGTTAACACCCTGGGTTAACCGGTTAACGCAGACAAAACAGCAATTTTACACAATACAACACAGTGTTAACCGGTTAACACCCTGGGTTAACCGGTTAACGCAAGACAGAAAGCTGTTCCTGCGCTAACACAAGGCAAAATGCAGAATTCTCCGCATTTTCCGCCGTTGGAGGACTTCCGGACCTCCGATTCCAATTCCGTAACAAGCTATACGTCCAGCAAATTACGACTCACACGACTATCGATTCAATTACAGTTTTTAACACAGTTTATCCAACGTAATTTTCAGCATTCACAATCCCAATTAGGGTCAATCCAACGGTTTATCACTACCCATTACATGCTAACCCATAATACCCATTAAACGACGATAACCCCCCTTACCTGATTAATCCGGCAAATCTTTGAGCTTCAAGCTTTTTCTTCTCCAACCTTTGCCCTTGCTCTTCCTCTTTGCCCTTTCTCCACTTTCCACTTTTCAGCCGCTTCTCTGTTTCACGTAAAACTCTTTTTACCAAATGGGATCCTTTTTCCTTACTTCACACTTATATATTTTCCAATAATTATTATTCCAAAATAATAATAATAATAATCCAATAATTCCAATTATTTAACTAAATTAATAAATAAAATATTAATTTAAATCAAATAATTATCTTATTTTTATTGGGGTGTTACATTTAAAATTTGCAAGTTTGCATCATTAATAAAAGGATGTTTTTCAGTTAAAAGCGGTGTTCCCTGTTTTTCATTTATTTTTGCAGTTTAAAAATAAACAAAATAAAAATGGCAATGTTTTCATTTTTCTTTTTGTTTTGACTCGTTCCGGTTCTAAGCAATGCATGAATCCACATTCATGCAGATGCGATCACACTCCGGATCTCATTGATAACAATCCTGTTACACCCTCATATGACTTCGACAATCCAATCTATCATGCTGAAGAAGAAGACGAAGAAGATTGTGAACTGCCAGGGGAGTTAGCCAGGTTGTTGAAGCAAGAGGAGAAGGTGATTCAGCCACATGAAGAGCAGATTGAGGTTGTGAATCTGGGTATCGACGAGGTCAAGAAAGAAGTGAAAATCGGGGCTGCTTTGGAGGAAAGTGTCAAGAGCAGAATGGTGGCATTGTTGAAAGAGTATGTCGACATCTTTGCCTGGTCTTATCAAGATATGCCAGGGTTGGATACCGATATTGTTGTGCACAAGCTACCGTTGAGAGCAGATTGTCCTCCAGTGAAGCAGAAGTTGCGCAGAACTCGACCTGACATGGCGATGAAGATTAAAGAGGAAGTGCAGAAGCAGTGGGATGCTGGATTCCTTGCTGTCACTAATTATCCGCCTTGGGTCGCGAACATTGTGCCAGTCCCGAAGAAAGATGGTAAAGTGAGAATGTGTGTGGACTACCGAGATCTGAACAGAGCTAGCCCGAAAGATGACTTTCCATTACCTCACATTGATGTGTTGGTAGATAATACGGCTCAGTTCTCGGTGTTTTCCTTCATGGATGGCTTTTCTGGCTATAATCAAATCAAAATGTCGCCAGATGATATGGAGAAAACAACGTTCATCACACCGTGGGGCACCTTTTGTTATAAGGTGATGCCATTTGGTCTCAAGAACGCCGGTGCTACTTATCAGAGGGCCATGGTGACTTTGTTTCATGATATGATTCATCATGAAATTGAATGCTATGTTGATGACATGATAGCAAAGTCCCAGACGGAAGAGGGGCATTTGGTAGATCTGGCCAAGTTGTTCGACCGGCTGAGACAGTTCAGACTGAGGTTGAATCCGAACAAATGCACTTTCGGGGTGCGGTCCGGTAAATTGCTGGGGTTCGTTGTAAGTGAGAAAGGAATCGAGGTTGATCCTGCAAAAGTAAAAGCAATAAGAGAAATGCCTGAACCGAGAACAGAGAAGGAGGTTCGTGGTTTCTTAGGTAGATTGAACTACATTTCACGGTTCATATCTCATCTAACAGCCACGTGCGAACCGATTTTCAAGTTGTTGAGAAAAGATCAAACGGTCAGGTGGAATAATGATTGCCAAGCGGCATTTGAAAAAATAAAAGAGTATTTGCAGGAGCCTCCGATTCTGATGCCTCCTGTGGAGGGAAGACCGTTAATTCTGTACCTGACAGTCCTCGAGGGGTCTATGGGGTGTGTATTGGGGCAGCATGACGAGTCTGGTCGAAAAGAGCATGCCATATACTATCTTAGCAAAAAGTTTACCGACTGTGAAACAAGATATTCACTGCTCGAGAAAACTTGTTGTGCTTTGGTCTGGGCTGCTCGCCGACTAAGGCAGTACATGCTGGTCCATACCACTTTATTGATTTCCAAGATGGATCCAATCAAGTACATTTTTGAGAAGCCAGCATTGACCGGACGGGTTGCGAGGTGGCAAATGATTTTGACAGAATATGATATACAGTATACCTCTCATAAGGCAATTAAGGGGAGTGTATTGTCTGATTACCTCGCCCAGCAACCCATTGATGATTATCAACCGATGAAGTTTGAATTCCCTGATGAGGACATCATGTTTCTCAAATCGAAAGATTGTGAGGAACCAATCCCGGAGGAGGGGCCTGACCCTGAATCCGAATGGATTCTGATGTTTGATGGGGCCGTTAACGTGAATGGTAGCGGTGTTGGTGCTGTTTTGGTTACGCCGAAAGGATCCCACATTCCTTTTGCTGCCCGGCTAACATTTGAGTGCACCAACAACGTGGTTGAATACGAAGCTTGCATATTGGGGATTGAAGAGGCGATTGATTTGAGGATCAGGAACCTTGTCATATATGGAGATTCAGCTCTAGTTGTAAATCAGGTTAACGGAAAATGGTATACGCATCAATCTCATTTAGTTCCATACCGGGATTATACGAGGAGATTGTTGACGTTTTTCACCAAGGTGAAGATGCATCATGTGCCCAGAGAAGAGAGCCCTTTGGCAGATGCTTTGGCTACTCTGGCCGCCTTGATTAAGGTACAATGGTGGAATCAGTTCCCCAGTGTTGAGGTGGGACGTCTGGATAGAACGGCTTATGTGTTTGCTGTTGATACAGCGTCTGATGATGAGAAGCCGTGGTATTACGATATCAAGCGCTATCTAGAGACGCAAGAGTATCCTGAGGGAGCGTCTAAAAAGGACCGAAAGACTCTGCGGAGGTTGGCCATGGTGTTCTATTTGAATAAGGATGGGGTTTTGTATAAGCGGAATTTTGATTGGGTCTTGCTCAGATGTGTTGATGATAGAGAAGCAAGCCAATTAATGAAAGAGGTTCACGAAGGATCGTTTGGTACCCATGCCAGTGGGAATGCGATGGTGAAGAAACTGCTGAGGGCAGGTTATTATTGGATGACAATGGAGGCCCAATGTTTCAATTTCGTGCGGAAGTGTCATAAATGCCAGATTTATGCTGACAAGGTGCACGTGCCTCCAAACCCATTGAGCTTAATGTCGTCTCCATGACCGTTTGCTATGTGGGGCATTGATATGATCAGAAAGATTGAGCCTACGGCTTCGAATGGGCATAGATTCATATTAGTGGCTATTGATTACTTCACCAAGTGGGTAGAAGCAGCCTCTTATACGAACGTGACGAAGCAGGTCGTTGCCAGATTTCTCAAGAGAGACATCATTTGCAGATATGGGGTTCCCGAGAGAATCATTACTGATAATGGTTCTAATTTGAACAACAAGATGATGGCAGAACTGTGCCAGGAAATCAAGATCGAACATCACAATTCTTCTCCCTATCGTCCGAAGATGAATGGGGCGGTTGAGGCAGCCAACAAGAATATAAAGAAGATTGTGCAAAAGATGGTGGTGACCTATAAAGACTGGCATGAGATGTTGCCGTTTGCATTGCATGGGTATCGAACGTCGGTGCGTACATCTACTGGGGCAACGCCTTTCTCATTGGTATATGGAATGGAAGCTGTGTTACCGGTTGAGGTTCAGATTCCCTCTTTGAGAGTCCTGATGGATGTAAAGTTGCAAGAGGCGGATTGGGTAAGAACCCGGTACGAAGAGTTGAGCCTGATTGAGGAAAAGAGGCTGGCGGCTATCTGTCATGGGCAGTTATACCAGCAACGGATGAAGCGTGCTTTTGACAGAAAAGTACGACCTCGGGTATATCACGTAGGTGATGTGGTGCTGAAAAGGATCTTTCCTCCTTAAAACGATCGTAGGGGCAAATGGACACCCAATTATGAAGGTCCATTCGTGGTCAAGAAGGTTTTCTCTGGCGGAGCCTTGTTGTTAACGACCATGGATAGCGAGGATTTTCCATCCCCTGTGAATGCGGACGCAGTTAAAAAATACTTCGTATGAAAAGACCCGCTGGACAAAAAGAACAAAATAGTCCAGGCAAAAATGGGCATCCCGGCGAACCAAAAAACAGAAAGAAAGGTTCGGGCAAAAATTAGGGATATAAAAAGAAAAAAACTGTACACCCGGCAAGTCGAAAACCTGAAAAGGCGACTTGGGCAAAAAAGGGTATCCCGGTGGACTGAAAACCCGAAAGGGCGGTCCAGGCAAAAGAGGGATTGAAACGAACAACTGCGTCCGGCATGATCGTTTGCGCTTTGGTTAAGGCATCATGGACAATACCCGGTAGGGATCAATCAGAAGCGTCTTATTCAGAAGGCAGAAAGCACGGAGAGTCTGAGGACATATGAGGTGTAACCGAGTTGGAACTCGATGAGATCACGGGTTTCACATTGCCATTAGGATAGATTTTTCCTTTTGTGCGCAATTACCTCTTTTCAGGAATTGCTTCCCTTTGTACTGCTCAGTTAGAGCCACACTTTTCAATCAATAAAATGCATATTCAGTCAAATAATTTTGTTTTTGTTTTTCATTACCGTTTAAATTGCAAAAACATCCAGGTTAATTTTGATAAAGAATCTTGCATTTTTAAGACATACAGGTTCCTTCCAATGCATGCTTATAAGATTGAAAGTTTGAAATCTTATTCGGAAGGTTGAGTGACCCAAGTGTTGAAATCTTGACACGCCTGGGGTACGGTTTTATCTAACGATCTCTTTTGCAGGAACTGTTAGATATTTTCACTCACCTACAGGTTGTGATGTGGAAGCTTTTGACAAAATAAATCCCCGTGGAGTCCAGTCAGGGACGAATGAATTGAAGAATGGTGATAAGACGGCGAAGGACGTACGATGATCCTGGATATTAATCAAGAAGACTCTTCAAAGTCGGAAGATTGAAAAGTTTGTATAAATCCCAGGAGTTCGCTCTCCGTCGAGTACGGAGCGGTTTGGAATACAAGATGATGGAGCAGAAAAGGTCCAGACGAGTCTGGGAGTTCTCAAAATTGGAAAGCTGACAATGGATTTGAATGATGGATGACATGGTTCGACGAGTCGACGGGTGTTCAGAACCAGACTGTCCTCCTCCCCAAGCAGAGTTGGAAGGACTAACTCCCCAGCAGATTCAAGGTCTGTGGATTCCCTAGCAGAGTCGGAAGGACTAACTCCCCAGCAGATTCGAGGTCTGTGGATTCCCTAGCAGGGTCAAGATGGTGATCCCCAGCAGGTTTCAGATCGATGCTTCCCCAGTCGCCAGGTCTGAAGGTTGCAGTTTTCCCAGCGGAAGTATCTGTGTGCGGTGGTGTCTCAAGCAGAGTCGGGATTGATATCCCCAGCAAGTCAAAGACTGTTGTATCCCCACAGAGTGCATTGGTGGATCTTTCCCCGGCAATTCCCCAAGCGGATCGGGTGCAAAGGAGGTTTTTCCCCAGCAAGGGTTGCCTTTTCCCAGCAGCAGCGCTATTCCCCAGCAGGGTGGGGTCGGAGTATTGGCGAGTTCCTCAGCAGAGTGTCTCGAGCTCCCCAGAAAAGTCCCTTGAGGGGGATGCTTTTTATACATTCATCATGAAAAAATAAGCATAGCATATTGCATGATAAATCGCATAGCATTTCCATGATTATGGAGCATTGCGCTAAAAAAGTCAATCATGCATCATATTGCAAGCATAAGCTAGTCTCAGACCGTGGTTATTGTTTGAGAGGTGGTTCGCCCAAAAGGAAGATGCTACTCCGAGGAGTTTGGTACTGTATCAGCAGTATTCCCCCAGTAGTGCGATATTGGAGGAAGAGTTTCTGTCGAGCAGAGATGGAAATGATGGTCAGAAAAGTTTCGGGGTCCAAAAAGAAAAACAAGAAAGAGATAATCCCCAGCTAAACGCGAAGTGTTTGTCTGCCAGGGTTGAATAGAGAGCAGTCGGCTCAGGGCTTGTTATCCTCAGCGTGGGTCGTTGTGGCACGCGTGCCGTCTCATGTATCACTATTCCTTTTCACCGATGCTGACAGGCATGGAAGTTTTCCGGTGTCCAGGCCGAGGCGGTGTTCAGACCGAGGCGGTATCCAGACCGAGGTGGCGTTCAGGCCAAGTTTCCGATTTCCAGATCGAAGAAGTTTCCGATGATCAGGTCGAAGAACTTGTGGCATCCAGACCAGTTTTCCGGTGTTCAGACCGAGGCGGTATCTAGACCGATGTGGCGCTCAGGCCAGTTTCCGATTTTCAGATCGAAGAAGTTTCCGACAATCAGGTTGAAGTACTTACGGTATCCAGACCAGTTTTCCGGTGTTCAGACCGAGGCGGGTATTCAGACCGATGTGGCGCTCAGGCCAGTTTCCGATTTTCAGATCAAAGAAGTTTCCGACGATTAGATCGATGCAGCTTGTGGCAGTCAGGCCAGTTTTCCGGTATCCAGACCGAAGTGGTGTTCAGACCAAAGTGGTGTTCAGACCAAAGTGGCGTTCAGGCTAATCTTCCGGTATTCAGACCGACGTCAATATTCTCATATTCCGGTGTTCAGTATTCAGACTGGCGGGAGGCGTTCTGAAGGAGAATTGCCATCCAAGGCGCAGCGGAATTTAAAAATTTCTCCATTAGTGATCCTTACGAATGAGCATGATCAGTGATAGAATCGTTACCTCTCGTGGCGATTCAAACCTTTGGTGCAGATCTCTGATAATGATCGAATCCTTTGAAGCAAATCCACGGGGCGATCACGAACGTTGAATGATGACAACGTCTCTACTCAGTCCACACGAACGGATTCCTTCAATCGCAGTGCTAGCTGTTTGTGAATGAAGGCTTTGAGTGAGGGAAAGAGAGATACGAAATTCCAACTCTTCAGTTGTGTTGTATTCCCTTACAAAGCTTCTGCACAAGAGCTCTATTTATAGAACCACTTGTGTGGGCTTCAAGCCAAAAAGCCCACTTAAGTGCATTTTGGCCTATATCTCATAATATGCCAAAATCACTTAAGTATTTGGTACCTTACCATATTTCGTATTCAGCTTAAGTACACCGTACCTTACGATGTTCCTTAATTATTCTATCTCTCATCAATCCGTCCTTTGTGTGTGACCCTATAGGTTTTCGCGATGCTGGCAATTATATTAAATCACGCATTTAACATAATAAACAGTGAGCGGTATCTAGCAACACATCACTGCTATCCAAGTCACGAAAATGTCATGTGATCTGACAAAACCTCCTGTGATAATAATTATGTGTATAATTACCCCTTTGCCCTTATGTCTATATTGAACACAAGGTATAGACCATGTCACCCTTGTCCAGTTCAATATTGGGCCCATAGACATTTATCCTGTTAAGCAGGATTGGCAAATTCCATCTAGGACACTCATGTCCCTCAGCATGCTTCGTGGAGTACCCATCAACTGTCTTTATGGTTATCCAGTTACGGACGACGTTGGATCAGCAATAAAGCACTCGACTCTACATCTAGGATCCATAGTGGTTTCAGGTCGAAGAGTGGTATACACTATTATCACCATGAGAATAACTTATGACACTTTGCATAACTTTCTATATAGTATTCTCATAGCGGGTCAATCCAGTATGAATATTACTCTTAATATTCATACCTATGTTTAAGACTTGATAACTCTTTATCCATGATCCATGAGACGTGATCATCAGTCTACAAACATAATAGTCTCCATGCTTTAATTTTATCCCATTTCATAATAAAGCTTGACTACGGACACTTTAAGAATAGTGTCCTTATGTTTAATGTGATCTCATGATTAAGTCATACTTGATACATTAAATGGACTATCTATTCCAGGGACTTTATTAAACAAACATAATAAAGAAAAATGCCTTTTATTATTAATAAATAATTCGATACAAGTACCAAAAGTATTGGCCTCTAGGGCTTACACCAACAATCTCCCACTAGCACTAGAGCCAATTAGACATATCCCTAATGCCCATAGATCTAGTATGGCCATCATGCTTCTGCTGCGCAAGAGGCTTTGTCAGTGGGTCAGCAATATTGTCGAGTGTAGGTACTCTATATATTTTCACATCTCCTCTATCTATTATCTCTCGAATGAGGTGATAACGCCTAAGTATGTGTTTGGATCGTTGGTGAGATCTAGGCTCCTTAGCTTGTGCGATAGCACCATTGTTATCACAATAGAGACCAATGGGATCCACAATGCTAGGAACAATGTCAAGTTCACTAACGAACTTTTTGATCCAAACAGCTTCCTTTGCTGCACTTGAGGCAGCAATATACTCGGCCTCGGTTGTAGAATCAGCAACTGTATCTTGCTTTGAACTTTTCCAGCTCACAGCGCCACCGTTTAAGCAAAACACATAACCAGATTGCGATCTAAAGTCATCCTTGTCTGTCTGGAAGCTAGCATCGGTGTAACCAATTACAGCCAATTCTTCCTGACCTCCATATATCAAGAATGAGTCCTTAGTCCTTCTCAAGTACTTAAGGATATTCTTAACAGCTACCCAATGGGCATCACCAGGATCAGATTGGTATTTACTCGTTGCACTTAAAGCATACGAGACATCTGGTCGAGTACATAACATGGCATACATGATAGATCCTATTGCAGATGCATATGGAATCTTATTCATGCGTTCCCTTTCTTCCTTAGTTGAAGGGGATTGTGTTTTTGATAGACACATGCCATGTTGCATAGGTATGAATCCTTTCTTGGAATCATGCATATTAAAGCGTCTCAGCACTTTGTCTATGTATGTACTCTGACTTAGGCCAAGCAGTTTTTGTGATCTATCTCTATAGATTCTGATTCCTAATATATAGGCTGCTTCACCTAGGTCCTTCATAGAAAAGCATTTCCCCAACCAAGTCTTTACTTGTTGCAGGGTAGGGACATCGTTTCCAATGAGTAATATGTCATCTACATATAATACCAGGAACACGATCATGCTCCCACTAACCTTCTTGTAGACACAAGGCTCATCTTCGTTCTTAATGAATCCATATTGTTTTACCGTTTCATCAAAACGAAGATTCCAGCTTCTGGAAGCTTGCTTCAATCCATAGATTGATCTTTGTAGCTTACATATCTTATGGGCTTCTTCTGGTATGTCAAATCCTTCAGGCTGTGTCATGTACACATCCTCAAGAAGATTCCCATTAAGGAAAGCAGTTTTGACATCCATTTGCCATATTTCATAATCATGATATGCAGCGATAGCAAGTAAAATTCGAATAGATTTAAGCATTGCGACTGGTGAAAAGGTTTCATCATAGTCAACACCATGAATTTGTTTATATCCTTTTGCAACCAGTCTTGCCTTATAGGTATGTACCTTACCATCCATGTCAGTCTTCTTTTTGAAGACCCACTTGCATCCTATAGGATTAACTCCTACAAGAGGCTCTACCAAGTTCCAAACTTGGTTCGTGTACATGGAATCTATTTCGGATTTCATGGCCTCTAGCCACTTCTCAGACTCGGGACCAGTTATGGCCTCTTGGTAGGTCACAGGCTCATCTTGATCCATGAGTAATACATCACCTTGATCTGTTATGAGATATCCATATCTTTCAGGTAGGTGACGTATCCTGCTTGACCTACGCTGGTCTTGTTCTACTTGAGCAGGTTGTTCTTCCACAAGGAGGTTGGTCCTTATCTTGGTTGAAATGATACATCATCATATTCATGGTATTATCATCATCCAAAGACTCATCATGCTTCATCAGATACCTTGAGATTAGGGTTTTGACCACTAGTCAACCCTAATCAGTTGCATTGGGCCAATCAGGGTTTGGCAAGGAGATGGGGTCTACAATGGATATGGGGATCATCATAGGGTTATAGTGAGCTTATGGAGGATAGGGTTTCATCATTGAGCAATTTCATCAGGAGTTTGAGGCTCAAGTGGATCAGTGCATAGCCAAATTCATCTATCAGTCAGAAAAGTCAACTGTGGTCAACTGTGCCTGAACTGATGGATTTGGAAGTGGGAGAGAGTTAGAGACACTTAATTCATGTCTAAACAAGTTTCATTTGACATTTCAAACATCAAGAATAAAGAAAATAAAGTCAGATGGAAACTTTCCAAAAATAGAAAGTGACTTGTAATTGAAAATTGTCAAAAATGGAAAGTTTTTCTCCTCAAAATTACGTGTCCAAAAATGTTTCAAATGAAATTTTGTTCAACATGAAAGTTGTATATCTTGCTCCCACCTTTCCAAAAAGTCCAAGAACATGAATTTCTCATGTGTGGTTGGCAAGTTATGGATTGATCAGTTTCAGAAAATGTTGAAATTCAAAGTGCCATAACTTTTGAATGGAAAGGCCAAATTGGGTGATTCTTTTTTGAGCAAACCACATTTGACATGTACTTTCATGATGCATCATCACATTTCATTAAAAACCTTCACATAAAAAGGTCATTTTTCAAGTGTTCATTTTAAAAATTGGTGGGAAAAATAGTGAATTTTCAAAATACAAGGCATTTGCATACAAAACCTTTTCCAACACATCATGAACATCAAATAGGACTTGCTTGAACTTGTTTTGTACTGTTGCATTGGCTGAATTAGAAAAGGGCATTTTGGCCAAAACACATGAAAATTGCACTTTGCTAATTCACTTGGATTTTGCTAATTTGGATTAACACATGGATTAGCACATGGTATAAAGCATTAATCATAACAGAAACTGCATAATCACAATCTCATTTCTCAGATCTAACAGAAAACTCATCAAATTCTCTCAATTTTCTTCAAACTTTTTCACACTTTTTCCATCATTTTCATTGAAATTCATCATCTATCTTGCTTGTTTTTGTATGATCTATCATCTACAGGCACTTGTGAAGAACTGTTAAGCAAGATCTTGGCAAAAACATTGAAGATTCGTGACTGTTGGCATCTTGATCATCCATGGCAACTTGGTAGTTCTTCGAGCTGGAGCTGCTTCGAGCTGCAAAACCTCTTTCAATCACCTTCTACAGCATCAATCATCATCTGTTTCAGCATTTCAACAATTAAAACGCACGAATCCAACACTGCCATCTCCAAGAGGTTAGATTTCGACCATAGCCTTTGCTTAAATTGTGATATGCATCCTGTAGATCGTACTTAGTAGATAATTCTGAAATTCGTTTCACTGATTTTGGTTGAGAAATGAGAGAGTTATGAGGATTTGAAGTTTCATACGTGATTATGTTTTGGATCGATCCGGTTGAATTAGGAAGAGTTAGGATTAATGGATGTGATATTCATGATGTGCTTGGAAAGATCTTTCTAGTGATATGTGGATTGTTGATTTTCGTGACAATTTGTTCATGAGCATATGAAGATGATGAGCGCGCGAAGAACACATGAAGAGCGTTTAAATTTTTTTCCAGAATTCCCGTAGATCTTAGTTTCCGCGCTTGGCTTATGCTGTAGGTGTTAGCGCTCAGTACTGTAGCGCTTCGAAACTTGGCTATCGCATTCCTCTTTGCCATTTATTTCTTTAGGTTTCACTTGGTCTACATGCTTCCATTCACTTTTTTTTAATTTCTCTCCACATTCAAAATTCCATATCTCACTCAATTTTAATCCAAATTTGATGCAATTTTTTGCATCATTCTCCTTGCGATGTGCTTGATTTTATGATGATTTTTAACAATATTGTGCTCGTGTGGAATAATTAAAGGCCTAGGGATTGTTTGAATGTGTCTTTTGTGCACCATGCTCACCATTTTGATCATAAAATCTTGATGCTTCATTAGAAATTCATGAAATTTTTTGTGCATGTTCTAGACATCTTAAGGAGCACTTGGATATGTGGTTTGCAATTTTTGAGTTCCTGGTTGAGGAGATATGATTTTTTGAATAGAGGTGTGACAATTTGTGTCACACCATTCATTGTGCAACTTCATGATTTTATTTGCCATGCTTGTGGACCTTGGATTGAGCTGGATATTTGCATGATTGATCATATGGATGTTGAGAATACATGTGAATTTTTCTGGAATTTATTAATGACATTTCCTATTTGATTGGAATTTTCTCCCCTGTTTGGTCATTTGTTGATTTTTTGTGATACATGTTTGTATTTGCTTTGTGAAATTCTGGTTATTAATTGGATGGATGTTAAATTTGGCATGTGTATTGTAGACATCTTGAAGAGAATTTTGGCTTTGGTATCATTCATTTATCATGTTTGATTGCTGTTTTATGATTGGTTGAAGTTGATGCTTGTTTTGATGCTTGTTTTGATGCCATGAATGAGCTTGCTTGAACTTGTCTGGACTTTATGAATTTCATTGACCTACTTCCCTTGATCCAAATGAGCTGAAATTTGGTGTGCTTGACATGTTATGGATGCTGTTTGATCTTGAATTTTGTGAGGATTTATTGAAATGTTTTGATATTGATTTGATTGTGATCATTCTGTTTGGTCCTTTGAGGTTGTAAATTGCATGTGTTGTGCCTTTTCCTTCATGAAATGATAATGATGAATGATTTGAACGTGGAATCACTTGGGTTGGTTTCTTGATTGTTTGATTGTGATGTTGGATAATTTTTACTTGCTGTTTTGAATTTTTCATCTCCTTTTGATCCTAGGCTTGTCCTAGTGGTCTTGTTTCTCATGTTTGAGTTTGCTTTTCAGGTTAGGAAGCAAATGCTTTAAGGAGATTAATGCAAGTTGATTGAGTTTGGTTGATTGTCATGAACTAACTTGTTTGTTTTGTAGGATGCTTAGCTCACTTGCTTTGAGCTTGTGCTTTGCACAGATGATTGATTGTGTTGTCTGTTGGTTCTTATGCTGTTTGTTTTGACTTTGTGATTGGTATACTGATTATATTTGATTGATTTCAGGTACATTAGTTGCTAATAGTTCCTTGAGAACTTGCTTGTGTTGTTGCTTGGTTGTGTTAACCAATTGAGGTAGAATTTCTTTTCTCCATGTAGTCTGGAAGACCTGGCCTGTTACTTGGCCAGGCACCTGTCTGAAGTCCTCCTTAAGAGGCAATGTTTGTGCTTGTTTATTTTTGTCCCCAAGCAGGAAAAGACCTTTGTTAAGGCAATTGGCAGACATAAGAGGTGTGTAGTCCACCTCCTGCTATTCTGTTGAGTCGTCCCTTGGCTCACATCACATGTTGATGCCTTGTGGACATTAACCCAAGATCAGTTGAGTCAGTGTCTTAAGTGTAGAAGGGTTCCCATTTTCTGGACCCACACTTCTTTGTCTAAATCTCTCCCTGGCCAGGGATAAGAGCTGTGAAGTCTAATCTTCACTCACCTTTCATCAGCTTCACCCTGACTCTCAATGTCAGGGTTAAGAGCTAACACCACCCTGATACAGTTGACTTGCTTTGGCAGTCTAACCCTTGATTGAGCCACATCTGTTTATATATAGTGTGTGCTAACTGTGAATGTTTGATTTGTTTTGTTTATGCTTGCATGCTTTACTTTTTCCTGGTTAGGATTAGCTTGCTGTTGTGCAAGTAGATAGCAAACCATAACATAGGGCAATGATGCATGATAACATCTAGGCTCGAGTACAGCTCCCTAGTAGTGTGTCTCCCTTTGTATCTGGTTAGAATTTCTTTCCCGTTCAGGGGAACTACGTCGCCCTGATCCTCATACCAGATGAGGTACGTAGGCAGGAGACTGTGCGAGGTCTCTCCGGGCACCCTTTTTCTTTTTGTGTGTGTTTGCTTGACAGTTGCTAGGCTCGAGTGCCTGACTCCTTAGTAACTTGTTTGCTTGTTCCCTCTTGTGTGTCGGGATATGGATGTAAGACCAGCGATTGACTGTCCATATCCTGAGTGTGTTTGTCTGGTTCGGAAGCCAATGTAAGTCCAGCGATTGGCGTTCGGGTTCCATGTTTGCCCGTGTTTGTGTGTGTCTTGTTTGGCGTGCGTGAGCCGAACTACGGCAGCTCTGATTCTCGTTCCAGACGAGATACGTAGGCATAGGATGCGATATCCTAGCGAGCCCTCTCCCCTCTCTTCCTCCACCTGTGTTGTCTTCAGTGTGTGTGTATGATGTTTGTTTTAGCAACCGTAACCTATCTTTAGAGCGTGGATCCCGTCGAGTACGACGGACGTGAGGGGTGCTAATACCTTCCCCTTGCGTAACCGACTCCCGATCCCATTCTCTTTGGTCGCGAGACCATGCTTTTCCCAGGTTTACTTCGAGCGTTTCCTTTCCCTCTTTTGGGATAAATAACGCACGGTGGCGGCTCTGTGTTGTTTTGTTTTAGCCCGCCGGTTGTTTTTCGCGGATGCGACAATGACTATGTCTCGTTTGGATCACTAATGTAACTTCAACTGATGGTGCTACCTAAATCAAGTTCAAACAGATAAAGATCAATCCAATCGTTTCTGTCTCAACAGCAGAAGATGAGATATTTAAAGATAATGGCAATAGTAGAATTGAAACTCAATAGGATCATTTTTCACATAGCTGTTTTCTTTGTTTTATAAAAAATTTACGACGAATTCCTCTTACTAGGATTTCTGTCTCCTTGTACAAACTTGCCTATGTATAGGTCACTTTGTGATATAAATAAAATTTCATCTTTGAATCCAGATTTACTTTTACTCTATTTACATAAGAGAAAACGTCCATTGGTTGTGTTTGAATGTATGTATGCTTTTGAATACGATTGATGTTTACCAGAAATGCATAAAATGCAGTAATAGTATTTACTAAGGACGAACGAGGGTAGTAGTTCAACGAAGCTTCGCCGGTTCATCCCCACTACAAATCCCCAGTAGAGCAAATCTATCTTTATAGATGCTTCGAATTACGTCTCCCCTTGAATTTATGTCCATCTCTTTTATCCTCAGTCGGGATACTCAGGAACTTATTCCTTCAATAGAAGTACGACGAACGAATACGGGAAGTGACAAATACTATACTATCAAACAAGACGGGAACGAGTTCCTCATATTCTTCAGCAACGAATCGGGATTTATTTTCCCTAGCCAGCAGTTGTTATACAAAGATATCCGGACGCTTCAGGCCGCATGATTCATACATACATCATTTACATCATACCATGGCATATCCATAAGTGCATAATACATTTACTTAGATGCACCATGCCATGCATGCATACATATTGCATAAACTAACCTTTTCCTTGCAGGATGGTTATATACAGATAAAATACTATCAACAATTCACAACAGGTCAGAAACGATCTATACGAAGATCTAGTGCTGATACTTAATCATTACTCAAGGTGTCCTTGGATAGTAGGCAAACGGTCTATACGAAGATCTATTCCCTAGTCCAGGATGTCTTCAGGAGAGTTAATCCTGATACTCTTTTGTCCTCAGATAGTAGGCAAACAGTCTATACGAAGATCTATTCCCTAGTCCAGGATATTTTCAGGAGATTTCATCCTGACACTCTTTTGTTCTTGGATATTAGGCAAACGGTCTACACGAAGATCTATTCCCTAATCCAGGATATTTCCAGAAGAGATAATCATCACGAAGATTTATTTCTACTGGTTTATTCAACAATTCAAAACAATTCAGAGACGATCTATACGAAGGTCTAGTGTTGATACTTAATTCAGAAAGAAATCGCCACGAAGATTTGGTTCTGACACCTAAATTAAAAGTATGTTCTTAGATACGATTCAGAGACGGCCTATACGAAGACCTAGTACTGATATCCAGTATCAACATCAAGATATTATCACCTCCTGATATTATGGATGGCATCTATAAGCCCATCTCCAGTTCTTCCAAGTGGCATCTTCAAGCCCACTTAAGCATATACAACCAGTCATCAGTGTTACTTTACGCACCGGCGAGTGCAAATTTTTGGGCTTTTGTGTTCAATCCCCTTCAACCTTCCAAGTCACGAATGGCACACAGGCCAATCTAACTCCTCAGGTTTCAGAAAATTGAACAGGGGCAGCTGTTGCACCCCAAAATTTGCCCTCTATTTTTAACTCTAACCAATTTTTTGTTTCACATTCATTTGCATCATCTTCATAGCATAACATTTTTTTCTGTCTTAATATTAGCCGGAATAATTTCTCGGAATTTACAAACAGACTGGTCAAATTAACTTTTTAACTGTGCCTAAAATTAGTCAACGAAAAAATGTCAAGTTTAAGTTTGCAAATGTCGGTAACATTAATCTGCGGTTCACGTGGTTTAATTTGACATGCTAAAAATATTTTTACGACTATTTTTGGTCATATGTTGATCAGTCTGAGCAGTTTAAACGGTCATAATTTTTATTTCAAAATCCGACCAAACGCTGTATTTTTCCGAGTCATTTATTTCGCGCTGATTATTTTGACGTGTTCATTTTATTTTTTCGAGCATTTTGGTGCCTGACTTTTTTTTTTGAGTCTATTTATTTTTATATTGGGTCCAGAATAAATAAACAGGTTAATTAGTTTTTATTTTAATTTTAACTATTTTAATTATTTAACTTTATTCAGTTTTTAATTTAATATTGGGTTTCAAAATAAACTTAGGCCCATTATCATTAACCTAATTTGTTCCTATATATATTTACTAGCATGACTGATAGAGGGAGGCAAAAAGACAGAACAAAAAAGAGAAACTGAGAGTGGCTGATCTATACTATCGTACACACAGTTTGGTAATAGTTTATATATGATATATACTTTATCTATTTTGTTGATATATTTGTTACTGTGTTTCAAATACATGTTCATATATGTAACTAGTGTGTTAAATATATATATATATATTTCTATTTTATGTTATAATTTGATTATGTTTTCGGATCGGATCGTGTCAATACGCCGTTTTCACATATACGTGTATGAGGCGTGACATTTGTGTTATCCGATCCAGTTGCGATGATCGCAATTTTGCGATAGCAACGCCGTTGTTTTTTTTTTAATTCATATTTTTTTTATATACATATATTTAGATCTGCATATTTTTTTTCATAACTAACTATCCTGATTTTTCCTAAACCCTGACAATTTCGCCACAAACTCTAAATTTCAAACCTAAAACTTTAACCGTGTTGTTTTCTCTAAACCATAAACCTTTTCTTAAACCTTAACAAACCTTATTATTATTTCCTATTTTCGCTCATATTTATGTTATTCATACACTGTAACTGCTCCGTCCTGGTAATATTTTAAGTTTTAACTTGTAATATTTTCAGTTTTACTTTTCGCCATCTTTATTATGTAACTGCACCAAAGCGTTGTAATAATTAGGATTTTATTTTCTGCCATTTATTTTCTGCCATTTTATTTTTCTGCCATTTATTTTTCTGCCATTTAAATTCCTGCCATTGATCCTATATTAACTGCGTGGTTTAGTAATGTAGGGCGTGAAAACCTACTAAATTAATTATTTAATATTTTTCTATAACCTTTATATTTTTTTTTGTAAATAAATAATAAATACTAACTATTTTAATAACTTTTTTTATTACTTACTTATAATAATAAATCCTTATATATTTTGTAAATAAAATCTAATTGACCATTTTTTTAATTGAATAATAATAATAAACCTATTAATCTAATAATTTGATATTTTCTATAACCTTTATTTATTTTGTAAATAACAAACTTAATATTTTTCATATAACTCTTTTATTTTATAATTTGTACATTAATGTATTTTAAATTCTTTTATTATTACTAATTTATTTTAAATTCATATTTTTCTAATAACTTCTAAAAAAATCTAACTTGTTTAACCTAAAATAATTTCTTTTAAAATTCTAACCTTTTTATTATCACTTTATTATTATTGTTATTTTATTATTGCTTTATTACCATTGTTCATTTATTATTTTATTATTACTTGCTTTTGTCTATTCTATTTTTGCTTCATTATTTTCCTTATTTTAATTTTGTTTTATTTATAATATTAGGAACAAATGTATAGGTTGTAAATTTATTCTTTCTCGCCTGATTATTATGTATCTGTCCCATAGCCATGTAATAGTTTAGGAATTTATTTTTCTTGCTTTTATTTTTGTAAATATTTATTGCGTGGTTAGTAATTTAGGGAGTGCAAAAACCTAACTGTAAATAATTGAACTTAGAAAATTAAATTCAAGACAAATATCTGAAAAATAACACTCACACACGTAAGTCGATCTTTGATCGCCATCTGTACTTCCTAGGGTATTCCTCTTGGTTGCCTTCTTTAAATGGTCAAGTCCCTCGAAAATAGGGGTGTCTTAAGCAAAGTCCCTTCAAACAGAAAAATCATCAAGTCCCTATAAACTTAAAAGATCAAGTCCCTACGAGGTTGCCTACGATATAATGATCTTGTCCTTTCGGTAAATATGATGATAGTCCCTACGAGTTGCTAAAGACACCCCTTATGTTGCCTTCATTGACCATACGATGACCCTACGCCCGTCCCTTAAACACATCCAAGGTAATGACTACCTATTCCTTAATAATAGGGACAGTCATACCATTGAAAGAATATACGAGAACACGAAAGACTTAATCTAGGGTAGGTATCTCATAGTTACTTGCTCACACTTTTCGAAATTACTTTTACACCTCACAATTTCTAAACTAGGCTTTGTATACACCCATACGAGGGTCATTACAAAGTACTTAAAGAAATTTTTCTAATCACACACTCCACTCTTGCAAACAAACAAAGTGAGCTAAGTAACTAAGAGCCCATGGATAACCATGGATATAAAGGGTGCTAATACCTTCCCTTTGTATAACCTACCCCCCGAACTCAAAATCTTTTTAAGGTCTTTCCTGTTCTTTTATGTCCTTTCCTTTTGGATAAAATAAAAGTCGGTGGCGACTCTTGCTATCCGCAACATTTAACTAAAGTCAGTTCTCCCACCGTGTTACAGCGTCCAACCTCTATTCTGTTGGTTCCACAAGTACTTGTTCGTCAGGGGGTTTTGGTTTAAAGAACTCCCCTGGTCCTGTATTACAGATTTCACCATATGTGGCTTTGTCAGCCATGTTTGTCATCTCGGCTTCGAGAGCCGCTTGTCTTTTGTTCTCAGCCATGTAGGCCGAAATCTTATCGAAGAAAGAAGACTCAGTCATAGTACAGGTCTTCATCCCAACCTGTTGGCCGTATTTCAGATGATTCTCTTATTTCTGGGTCTCCCATAATCTCCCTATCCCACTGAAAGCCATTTGGGTGGAGAGTCAAGAAGTACAAGGCATTTTTATTTGGGGCGTAACCTTCTTCCGCTGGATAACATGGTCCTATGTGCGCCAAGTTCCTGTTGAAATTTCTCTTGTCCACCTGGTTTACTTCTGCCTTGAAGTAACTTTGGTCAGCTTCGACATTCTCTACCACGCCATCTTCTCTCCAGATAGATATTCTTTGATGCATGGTCGAAGGGACCGCTCCTATTCCATGTATCCATTCTCTCCCCAATAGTAAGTTGTAATTTGATTTTGCAGGTATTACCATAAACATCGTTGGTCTTGTGATTGACCCAACAGTTAGGTCCACTTGTATGACGCCCATCGTCTGTCCTATCTTACCTTCATAATTTGACAGTACCATGTTGTGAGGTTTGACGTCAGTGTCGAACATCCTTATCTTTTTCAACATGAATTGGGGCATCAAATTGACTGCTTCTCTCCCGTCCACCAAGACTTTATTCACTCCCACCTGTCCAACTTTGGCCCTAATGTATAGGGGCTTGAGGTGACTCTGCATCCCCTGGTGCGGCCTTTCGAACATAGCGTTTTGTTCTTCGACAACACCACTATTCAAAATATAGTAACACACTGGTTGATGCTTTGCCATCTCCGCAACGTCCGCTTCCTCATTATCTTCGACCTCTGTTTCCTGGTTATACTCATACGACAGGACTGAGACTACGTTGCAATTCATATTCACAGAAGACACTCCGTCGGACTCGAAATCGTTTGTGAGCATTTCCTCTTCTCTTCCTTGTTCCTTTTGAACCTTCTGAGTTATGTTTTCATCTGGAAATAACTTTCTTCCTACGGGTGGTTTGGTCGAATCCATGATATTTGGGGGATTCTTGACGCTGTTGGATTCTCCAGTTTCTTTTAGATTCATTTCTCTTTCTTCTTTCCTTATCCTTTGATGTCTTTTCCATTGGTATCTTGACATAGGGTTCTTTCCTTTTTAATTTTCTAGCCTGATAGCCTCTCTTTTGGACGCCTGAAATTGTTTTCTGTACGCCCACGAGGTTCTTCCTCCATCTTCGAAACTCCTCCACTTTCCTTTCTTTGGTCCCGCCTGAGTCCACTTGTCCTCATGGACTTCTGCCGATAATTTAAACATGACTCTCTTTGCCCTTGGGTGAGGGCTATCTGGCCTCCTAGGTGCTCCTCTCTTGTCGAAGCTATACATGTTTGGGTTACCTCCATGTTCGTCCCAACCTTGGTCATATGGGATTCTTTCGAATGCTTTGGCCAATTCTCTGTTGTACACTGCCCCACACCTTGGATACACCTTCTGCAATTGGATTTCTTTCCTCCAGTTTCTCTCGGTCTTTGTTCGTTGCCATCTCTCGTAATCCTAAGCCACCCTTCGAGATATCCTAATGATGCATCTTGGGCACATCAACATGTCAACATTCTTTTTGTGACATCTCCAAAGATACTCACGTAGGCTTTCGTTGGCTTTGGGATAGCCAAACTTCATCCCTTCTTGCTCCATCTTCAAACATTCCTCCACTTCCTCCATTTCTGGGGGGGTTTGCTTCAGATCTACCATGTTGACGCCTAGACTGGCACCATCAGTGATTGAAATTGCTTTGAACTTCTTTCTTAGGCCCTCAGTAGCCTCGGTTGTTTTTCCTTTGAGACCTTCAGTGGCCCTTGGTTCGATGTTAGCAACCTGTTTACCTTTGATAGAGATTCCAAAGGAAACGTTACTTAGGCCATCAGTAGCCTGCTTTCCATCCAGCGTGTAGCCTCCAGTTCCTGTTGCTTTTACAGCCTCCACTTCCCTTATGTCAACCATGTTGATTTCGACAGGTTCAGCATAGTTGGTCTCAACAACGTTAAGGGGATCAATATCAACTTTCATCTGGTTTTTTCCTTTGTCGGCGAACTTGAGGCGGCCATCTCTGATTGCATTCTGAATAAGATCCCTGAAAAGAAAGCATTGTGAAGTTTTATGGCCCAAAAAACTGTGATATTTACAGAAACCTCTTTTCTTTCGTTGTTCTAACGGAGGAATCTTGGGATTAGGAGGCACTATCATTTGGCCATCTTTTACTAATAAATCGAAGATCTCATCACATTTGGTAACATCAAATGTGTAAGTCTTTTTGGGAAACCTCTCGTTCTTTTCAGTTTCGACATGATTTCTGCCATTCGAAGGTGTAAGTAATTTGCAGGCGTAAGGTGGTGCTTCTTTTAATTCTGCCAAATCTACTTCGAATTCCTCAAGACCATAGGGGTCTTCAACAATTTCAGACTCTTTGTCTTCGAATTCGACATAAGCAACCCTCTCTTTCTTATAATTCTTACTCGCTTTGGCCTTTTCAGATTTTAAGCGTTCGACCTGTCGAACCCTATCTGCTAATTGGGCCATGTCTCTTAGATGCTGGGTATCTAACTTTTTTCTGATGGAATAGTCCAGACCTCCAGCGGCCATTTCGACCAACTCGTGTTCAGGCACTATTGTAAAGCATCTAGACTTCAACAAACGGAACCTATTCAGATAATCCTCTATAGGTTCGGTGAATTTTCTCTTGATGCTGGATAATTCCTTAAGGCTTATCTTAGTTTGGCCCATGTAGAATTATTCATGAAACAATCTTTCTAACTGGGGCCAAGCATCTATGGAATTTGGTGGCAAAGTCGTAAACCACGTGAAAGCGTTCTTTGTTAAAGAACTAGGGAAATACTTCATCCTCAAGTTCTCACTGTTCGCCAAATCCCCTGCCCCAATCATGTATCTAGCTATATGCTCTATAGTGGATTCACTAGTATCCCCTGAGAATTTGGTGAACTTAGGGATTTTACAACCTCTTGGTAATTCTGTTTGCAGGACATATTCTGATAGAGGAGAAGAATAATTTGGCCGTCGAAGTCTTGTGTTTAGACCATTCTGGGCCATGATTCTTTCTATCATACTGGTTAGGTCATTTTCCATCATGTTTTCCCGCCTGACCCTATGAATTACTTCATCTGCGTCCTGGTCTCTATTAACCATTATCACTCTCCTAGGTTGTTCTTCAGGGACTTCCCGTCGAATTGGCTGTTGTTCTAATCTTGCCCCCGTGACTCTTTCGTCAGGGGCTTGCCTTTGTGGTCAAACCTGATCTATTGTTGGTTCTTCTCCCTGGATTATAACCTGGTTTGGCCTGCGTCAAACAGCAGGTTGCAGGGCGCCTAGAAAATCTGCTATGCGTTCCATCTGTGCTGACAATTGTTGGTATGTTTGGGCATTGTCACTATTAGTCCTATTCACATTCTGTATTAAAGGAGAGAAAATGGTATTCATTTCTCTGGCCAGAATTCCTACCATATCATGGTTACTGGCATCCATTTGTTGTCTAAAGGCTGCCTGATTATTCATTGTAAGGGTAGGTAGTAAGGTGGGGATTCCTTGTGATTGGTTATTTCGACCCACATGGTTCATGCCAGATCCAGAATTTTGAATTGGAGAAATAACCGTATTATGTGGTTGAGTATATATGGAAGAATTGTTTTCAAGCCCCGCCATGGCGGTAGATGGCATTCCATAAGGGTAATCTCTCACAGGCCTAAAGTTTTCGAATCTTGGTGGCCTAGGGGTTGAAACTGCAGGAGTATCTGCCGCGCCTGATATAATAGGCATTACTGTCGAATTATGCAAGGCCATGGATCCAGACGTTGGTATGGCCTGTGCACTAGGGATTTCAGTGGATACATTAATCGAATTCACTCTGATTGTGCCCGTCCCCTGGGGGGAGAGTTGTTCCCCTTGACTGGTTGTATTAACCATCTTTTTTGCGTTTTTTATGTTGGTTATAGGTTGTGAATTGTTGGCTATCCTGCACTTCTAAGGATCATACAACACTAATTTTTAAACCAAAAGAATAACGACAATTTTGCGAATTGTAAAACAACTATTGTAATCAACAATTCTTTTGACACTATCCCACTGGGCGTGCCAATTTGTTTACCAGTGATTTCTGATAAACAACCGCTAGTCTTCCAAATTTATATATTTTTGGTAACTCACAGGATCGACTAGATTGATCCTAGGACATGTGTCTTAAGAATTATTATTACGGTGATTTGACTCATGGTTAAGTTTGTTTCTAATTTGTGGATGACGAAAAGTGTTTAGACAACAATTCTAAGTGAAACTTATGATTTTATGAACAAAGTAAATGACGATAACTTGGTATTAAAAGGTTTCTTGAAGATAACGAAAAGACTTAGGAAAGGTAAAGATAAATGACTCGAAGTAAATGCTTTACGTTTTAAGAAAGTACTGGAAACGAAGACTTTGGCGAAATGTAAATGCAGAAGTAAAAGTGATGATAAACTACTGAAAAGTAAGGGCAATTCGACAGATAAAAAGGCAGTAAAATATTTTAATTTAAATAATTGGTATGAAAAATATAACATGAACGAAACTTATAGTGTTCTTCATACATACATTTTCAGCGTAAAACTCTTTTCTCTCGCTCCGGTACTTCGAGTGTATTTTATGAATTTCTGTATATCTTTTTGAACCACCTCCTGAATCTAAAACTAAGACCCCTATTTATAGTAATTTGACCCTAACGGCCTTTACATATATGACTGCCACGTTCGCCGTTCCCAAGCGTTGCATATCTTAGATGTTTCCACGTGTTGGTCTGACGAAACGGCTTTGTTTAAATTTCAAATACTTCCGCTTGAAGCTTCGACTCTGTGAACACCTATGTCGAAGAGAGATTTATAAAAACCCAAAAAATCTTCTAAGTTCCAGGCTTCGACAGCAAATAATTGCTTACCCACAAAGAGAATTTAAACGGCTTCGCCACAGTCATCTTTTGCTTATTCTTAAAACTTAATATTTCCAAAGACCTTCAACTATCTGTCGAAATCCCCAGCTAACAAATTGCCCCCAAGAAATGTCTATTTCGAATTACTGTAGAAATGGACATTTTTTGCATTTACCAGATTTCGACCAGAGACCTTTCATAGTCCTAAAAGTCCATGTTTGTCAGTTAATCATGATTAACTTTTTCAAAACGTCTCATCAGAACGTGTGCGTAGTTATATGTCATCATGAGTTTCAACTTCCAAGAAAATGAATAGTATTCCCTGTACCCTTTTCTCAGAAAAACTTCCACGTGGCCTACTACCCTAGTAAAGCGTAACCAGCCAGCCTCACAGGTTCAGCATTATAAAAGCTCATTTGTCTTCATTTTTCACCAAAATCTCCATTTTTTCCTCTAAGTTCATCTTCTTCAACCTTTCTGAAAGACGCATCTTCTTCCCTAAACCCTAATCCTTCAAAATCTCCAAAGTCCATTACAATGTTTTCTGATAAACAAAAAAAGCAATCAAAGAACATCAAAGGTGTTGGACCTTCAAAGAGCTCTACTTCCCAGAACATACCAACCAGCACAACCATCATTGTTGGGGACCGAGAATACATCACTGCTCCAAAACTTTTGAAAGAACATAAAGAAATTTTTGCTTCTCAGGTAATGGTTCCTTCCCTTCTTTCTGGAAATGCTTTAGGGTTTCTAGGCCCATTAGTATCTGAAGAACATTTAGAGAAGTGTGCTCAATTTTTTCCTTGTCACCATACTACTAAACCCATAGCCAACAAAATCCTTTCTTCTAAAGACAATGAGGATCTAAACCAGAGAGAGGCTTTTCAACAGGACTTTATCACTGATAGTTTCAGACCCTTTCGGTTTTGTCCAACTCTAGACAAATCCTATCTCGCTTGGTTAACAAAAGTTGAGAAAAAGAAAGCCACACTTTGGAAAGAATTGGGTATTTTTGACCTAATCCAGATGTTGAAGCTGGGATTTAGTTACTGTCAGCCTTTATTACTATCCAGCCTATATTTCTAGGATAGTACTTATAACACCTTTCATCTTCTTTGTGGAATGATGACTCCCACACTTTTCGACATAGCTGCCATTGCTGGACTTCCTCCGACAGGAGAGACCTTCGACCCCTACCAAGACTGTGAAAACTTGATTGACTTCAACGTTAAGAACGCTTCATTTAGTACTTACATTAATCTATATCACGCTGATGGGGAAGAAGTTTCTGATATAGAACATATAGCATTCTTAGGTCTATGGTTGTCCAAATTCTTCTTTTGCTGCAAATGTCTACAAGTTGCTAAGATATTTTTAACGCTCGCTAACCAATTGCATGCTGGTCAAAGAGTGTGTTTGTGTGAACTCTTATTGGCTAGTTTGTACGAAAGTCTAGGATCAGCTAGTGCTAAGCTAAAGGAATACGAAGCTGGCACCAATCTATTACTATCTGGGCCTTATTGGCTTCTTCAATTGTGGCTTAATGCCACTTTCAAATCCTTTTTGCCAACACGAGGAAACGTCGAAGAAGATGCCCCAGAGATAATGAACCGAAGCATTGAGGGCACCAAACTCCTTCGACTGACTCCAGTTGATGATGTTGATAACTTACAAACTTCCCTCACAAAATACACCTTGATATTCTCGAAGTAGTCTATTTTCAACAAAAGAATATATGATTAGATACTTATGTGATTTTCCGTGCGCCTGATCATTTCGAGAGGCAAAAACTCTTTGGTGAGCATGTGGATCTGAGGTGATTTTTTTAACTGTGTTACTTGGTCCTTGTAGATAACATGGATCAATTAAAGAAGTGTTTAATGGCATTTTTAATAAATCAAACATAAGTTTTAGTTCACTTAAGTGATTAAACTTGAAAAAATCTTAAGGATAATTTATACAGAATAGTATAACAAAAAGGTTTTGTGCTTGGAATTTAGATGTGTAAATAGAAACTATGATCGAAATAATGCAGAATTATTTTTGAAGAAGAAGGTAAACAAAAAGCTTAATTAAGTAAATGTTTGAATTTAATAGACTTAAAGAAATGACGCAGGTTCATACATCTTCTCACAAACTATTTCTATCTGTGACTTGGATACATTAATTCTATAGAGAATAATTGAAAATTGTAACCCCTTTTACATAAATTGAACTCGACTTATATAGTATCACAATGTTAACCGTCGATGACAGTTATCTCTGTAGGAATCAACATGTATCCCCTTACGTGGGCTTTAGTCTTTTAGTTGCTTCCATGCGTCTTCAACATTTGAATTGCTGCAAACCATTACTAATGCTAATAACTTCCTTTAAATCTTCTAACTACCTCTGTCGAGAATCTTCAATCGAATCTCATAGTGTTATTGAAACTTCCCTAGTTCATCTGACTAACTGAGTTTTGGGGGTCAGGAGAGCGACTTCTAGAGAAGCAGGGATGAACTTCAAGAGGTTCATCTTCTGTTCTTTGCAAAAGAGGTTGCTGATCCGATTTTTCTAAGAGAGATGCATCTATTTGATATTTTAAGGAGAGAGAGAGAGAGAGAGAGTTAAATTGGAGAGAGAAAGGAACATTTGATAAGACTGTAGTCTTGGCTGTTTTCTGCCTTTTCTCTTTTATCTCTACCTGTTTGTATTCAGCGGACGCGTGTCCCCAAGTGTCCATCTCTGGTTGGGTTGACCGACCAGGTCAATGTTTGGTTGTGTGTGGAGCATCCACACATCTTCTCATGGGTCCGCGTTATCTAGTCTTTTGAATCCTTTTGGCCTTTGATCCTATAGCCAGGGTTGAGTCAATTATTTGACTCCCTTTCCCCTTTGTTTGACTGGACCATTGACATGTATGTAGGCCTTCTTATATGGGCCTATTGGGTTTGACAACCCCATCTTTTATTTTTAAGTTTTTTCCTTTTTTATAAAATTCATTGAATTATTATTATTATTATTATTATATTAATTAAACTTTATTTTAATTAATTAGTTTTGGTAATTAAACTTAATTAATTTAACTAATGTTTGGATAAATTATTTCAATTAATTAAAGTAATTAATTTTAATTAATCTAATTAATAAATTTAATCAAATATGAGTTAATTTATTATATATTTTTTTTCTTCCAATTACCATTTGTTTCAGAATATGTCTCATGGTCTTGCATTTCCATATATCACTTTTTCCTCCTTAAAATTATATTTATTTCATTATTATTTTATTTATTTGTTTAATTAAATGATTAATAATGGTAAATGAACATATTTTCTAAGTTAAAAATCCTTGGTCCAATGCCAAGTGGATTTTCAAAATCCAATTCACTTCAAACCATTTTCATAATTCACTCCGCAACGTAAATAAAAATGCTTGACCCAACATCAAGCTCTTTTCTTAATAAAATTAAGATGACTAATTCATACTTTGACTATTTCAAACAATAATAGAAGAAAAAAGCTACCTGGGTGTAATGTCCAGTCACAAACCCCAACAACAGACCCAAGCCGTAATAACTTGCAAGTCCAAAGGTTTGTCTTCCGCCAAAGACTCAAATGTGCCTTATTTTCACAATAAATTGAAAGAAGAAGACTATCTGGGTGTAATGTCCAGTCATTGTCCTGAATACTAAGCCCAAGTCGTAATAGCTTGTAAGCCAGAGTGTTCGTCTTTCGCTTAAAACACTCGAAAATATTTCAAACTCTTATGTAACAAATTGGATTGAAAAGACTACTTGGGGTGTAATGTTCAATCATAGTCTCGAGTATTAGACTTAAGCCGTAATAGCTTGCTAGTCATAAATACTCGTCTTCCAACCCTAAAACATACTCAACACCTCAAACTTATTTTCTCGCTGACATGCTATCGAAAATCTTTTCAAAAGGAACATTGTTTAGTCCTTTCTACCGTGATGTAAACTAACATTGTAAGTCTCCAATTGAAAGCAACGTTTTATCACTAGAGCGCGATCTAAACATTCGTTCAGTAAAATTGACAAACCAACAAGCATTTTCTACGAAGAACTACGTAGCTCTGAAGCACCCTAATAAAAAAAATTGCGACCCTTTTTCTTTTCTTTTTACACTTTTATCACTCGAATAAAATAAATGATATAATCTAACATTCGAATCTTAAATTTAACTAAAAGGTTTCCGTTGAGTACAAATGATGTTAGGGGTGTTAATATTTTCCCCTTGCATAATCGCCTCACAATCCCGAATTTGGTTGTGACGACCATTTTCTTTTTCTTTCAAGAGTTTTATCGATATTTTCTATTTCCTTATTGGAATAAATAAAGTTAGGTGGTGACTCTGTTATCTCGAGCGTGCGAGCCCTCGTGGTCATTTCTCGCGGAGCGACAAGTACCTATTATTTAGGTAAGCATATTAACCATATCATGGTTATTATCATCCATCTACTGCCTCACAACCAAGAGGGAACTATTAGTTAAATGTGGCATAACCTAAGGGATATATCCTAACCCTCCTTGAGGTTGCCCCATTCGACGAAGATTACTTATAGGATATGCCAATTCCATGTATTGATTAACAGGAGATGCAATAGTCATTGCATTATCTGTATTCATAAAAATGTTAGTTTGTAAGTATGTCATAAATGCAGTTGGCATGCCATATGGATATTCTCTACTACTAGGGGAAGTGTAAAGCTTGGGAAGGAGGGATGCCTAATGTCTCTTATAGTTTGTGTAACCTTGGAAGTAGTTGGAAAACTGGTTGGTTATGGTGGGGGAACCACCACCTCTGGTGACGTAGTCGAAACTAGCGTTTGACTTATGGTAGGAGCAGTTACTCTGACAAGTGCTGAAGTACCAATACCACCAACAGTTACTCCAATTAGTTGTTCTTTTGCATTTAGATTATATTTCTAGGGAAGGGGAGATTTTTTTATGATTAACAAGACATCTCAAGAATTTTACCACTCCTCTGACGCATAAACACTCAAACATTGAAAACATTTGCATGTGAAGAACTTAAAACAAAAATAAAAGCACATATACTCTCTGAAAAAAGTTTAAATTTCTCACAAAAGAGTCCAATTGAGCGTGCCCATTTGTTTATTGGTGTTTTTAGTAAACAATCATGAGTTTTAATTCACTTGAAGGGTCAAACTAAAAAAAAAAAAATCCTAAATGGCACTTTGTGTTAAACTTTTGGGGAAAATGTGTTAATGCTATAAGGTTTTTCAATGTAGAGATTCAAAGAGATAAATGAAAAAATATTTAACTTGGTGTTGATAACATGACTTAGCCACTTACACTTATTATTTATATCCACCTCACATCTCATATTCATGTAGAATAAATCCAAGTTAAAAATCTCATGCTAACAAAACTCAACCTCTTACACCTCATTTTCCCCTTCTGAATGTACTTTACATGCTAACTATTTTGAATATCAATCCACTAGTTTACCTATTGGACCATCTATCCCTTACTCACTAGACATTTCACAAAAGAAGCACAACCTCCTAGTTACTTAGTAGACTGCCACACTTTATGCTACTAGTAACTTGTCCAATATTCCAAATCAAATGAGTTACACATTATATCTTATTCTATAATACACTAAACTTTATCCAACTTGTAAAACTTTATCTTGTTCCATTCAAACACCTAACCAAAAGCATTTAGCCAAGCCAATAAATTTAATTATTGGAAAAATGCTATGTGTTGTGAATCAATGTCATCAAGAACAAATCAAAATATGATAAAGATTGAGTTTATTAAACAAACACTAGAAGTCCTATTAGGTTTTACAAAAGAGAGAGAGAGAGAGAGAGAGAGAGAGAGAGAGAGAGAGAGAGAAGAAGGAAGAAGAAGAAGAAGGAAGAAGAAGAGTAAGGATTGGTTATAACTGTTTTACTATTCACTTACTCAATTAGGGTTTAAAGATTACAAGTGAATAATAACAACTAAACTCTTCTTAGCAACCTGAGAGAACTAGTCTATTTATAGACTATTAAGCTAACTTAGGCTACAAGCTAACTTAAACAATTGGGCTTAAACAAAAGGCCCGATTTGACATGCTAACAAGCCTAGCATTTCGACCACTGCATACTTGAGCATACTTCGACTACTGTTAGACGGTATGGCTAGTGATCGAGAGGGGGGGGGGGGTGAATAGATCACCTCTTTGAATTTTAACGGATTTAAGTTTTATCAGAGTTTTTAAAATTGGCGGAAAAAATCAGTCCCGAATCGACTTCCGTCTATTCTAAACCGCTACTAGAAAACCGGACACACGAGCTTAATGCTGGATTTGAATAAGAATGACAGAAATAATCACACCAGAATTTTAGCTAATTGAATGCACTTTTCATTAAAGTCTATTTCCAATAAATAAAATCTAGCTAACCGTTTTGTCAAACAGTTGGTGTGTGTGTGATCAATGATAGACAGCAATGAAATTTGCTTAAAAGTTTTCTTGCCACTGCTGTCTTGCAAAAGGAACAATCACAACACACTAACTGGAATTGCTAAAACAGTTTTAAAACGTAAAGAGGAATAAGGTAAGAATACAATACGCAGAGATTTGGTAAGGAAGTTCCCCACGTCGTCCTCGCGTGTGGGTACGTCTCCCTCTCAATTTCAAATGAAATTGAGAACTTTGATTATCAATTATTGCCGAATCCGTTGATACAAGGTTATGATACAAAGACAGAATTCTAAACTCTAAGAACCTCTTCTTGTATGAACCTTCACTTGATCTGAGCACGATCAAGATTTTCCTGCACGAAATTGCAAACAATTCACCGGTTCCACGACCTGCTTGCGAAATCCCCCGATCTCCAAACGCAACGCTGCGGCTGAATATGTTCTGCAAACGTGACTCCCAAACCCTCAAGAACACTCCAGTTCTTGAAGGACAAACCAGTAGGTTTTTCCTAGAAACCCCCTTCAATCTTCAACTCAGCTAGATCCTTGATCGTTCCACTGAAAACCACAGCTAGATCCTTGATCGTACCACTGAACGTTATCTCGATGCTTCTTTTTATCCAAAGAACAAGAATGGTTATGTGTAAATGTTCTTGAAGAAAAGTGATTGAGAAGATGAAGAAGATGAAGTCTCTTTCAGGTTTCTATGTGCTCTCAAACAATTGCTCCAACACTGCTTTTTGATCTGGTGTTCAATTGTTTTTCCTCAATGAATTCGTACCTTTTGCTGCTGTCATAACCTGTCTTATATATGCAACCACAGGAACTGTTATAAAACAAAAACAGCTTTATGCATTGATACATGAGAGTATGCATCGATGCATACTGTAATATAAGTGAGTATTTGGTGAAATGAATTAATCATGTATCGATGCACAATTCGTATGTATTGATGCATGCTCCTTTTTCACTAGCATGTATCGATGCCTAATGCGTATGTATTGATACATAGGCTGTTTCAATTTGTCATGTATCGATGCCTAATGCGTATGCATTGATACACAGTCTGTTTCAATTGATCATGTATCGATGCAGGGATCGTATGGATCGATACATGGAGCCTTTTGCCTTTCATGTATTGATGCATGACTCGTATGCATCGATGCATACTGAACAAAAGATGTTTTGTGATATACCACATGCAGTATGTATCGATGCAAAGGCTTATGTGTTGATGCATACTGACATAAAATGGATTTTATGTGTTATTTTAAGAGATGTGTCAATGTAGGTCTTTTATGTAAAGTTATGCAACAATAGAATGGGATAGAAACACAATAAAAACACAAGTGTATCAAGTGATGTAATGCACAACCAACATTTGTATGATGATCACACAATTTGCTATCATTCAAAATTAATTCAAGTAAAGAATTCTCTCACAAACTCCCCCTTTTTGATGATGGCAAATTCTTGGCAGGATGTGTGATACTCCCCCTGAGTTTGTGCATATCTGCATTTTCTCCCCCTTTGTCAACATCAAAAAGAGAGAGAAACAGGTTTATCATGGTAGCATGGTGAAGCAGGTCATGGCAAAAAAATTGATAAAAAGCTATCATTCACAAAGAAGAAAGCTTCAAGGTAAAGAATCATTCACAAAGAATGACGAATAAGGGTAAAAACAGTAGAGATAAACAGCAATAGAAAAGCATTTTAAAGATACGAACGAGTTTAAGAGTTACATAAGCTAAACCATATATTGTGCAACAAAATAAAACTTGAGCAATATGAAATGAAATGCAGTGAGATGAAAAGATGGTGGGTTAATTTGGATTGTGGCCACCACAGGACTCCTCATCATGTCTGTCAGGATCTCTGTAGCTTGGCGGAGGCGGAGGAGGAGGCATTGTGTCTGGATTTTGGCCCATGAAGGAGTATTGCCTAAATCGGTTCTGAACTTCAATGCTTCTAAAGCTGTCCATAATACCAGGATTTTCACGGCAGTCGTCCATAAAGCCGGACATTTCGTTGTAGAAAACCTGATGCCATTTAACCAAGTCTTGGTGCCAAGCATGTTGATTCTGATACATCCGTATATGCTCATCATGCCAGTCACGATGCTCGTTGTGCCATTCAGATTGTTGAACATGCCAGTACCGTGCTTCTTCATGGCGTTCTTTGTTGACAATTTCCATCTGTTGAAGCATATGAGTGATGTCCGCAGTTGGTGTTGAGGATGAAGTACCACCGGAGAATGGAGGGGCTGTAGGTTTAGGTACATAGTTGGTAGGGGACCACCTTTGTGGCACCCAATCACCCCAACCAGCATTGGCCTCAGCTTGTGGTACATCTGTTTGAGCCGCATCCTGCATTTCTTCGTCAGGCTGATCTTCAGCAACATGGATGCGTTCCGAAGGCACGTCAAAGTTGTAAATTCTAGTTTTGGATTTTCTTTCGAAGAAATAGAAACATTTGCGGTCCTTGTCCCACCGATATCCCATATGCGATAGAGTGGCAGAGTCAAACTCTTGAGCAGCAGATGGAGATAGGAGAGGAACAATAGGTATAGCAACTTTCCAAAACTTAAGAATTTTCATTATTTGAGAAGCATAACCTAGAGCCACATTCTTGGAGCTGTCTCGTACAAAAAATAGACGTTTTACAAAGTAGTTAGCCCAATTTAAGAAAACCTTATTTTGCAGAATGTAGAGAAGATGTATGCTGGGCCTGTCCAACCGGGAATGTCCACTGTTTGTTGGACGCAGTATGTGTGTAATAATCCAGTGAAGAATACGCGGAGTTTGCTTGATCATACCAGACGTGACGTGTTCATCATCACTCAACGGTCTGTCTATCTTTAGGATAGATGGAGTAAAGTCCTTCATGTCAAATTCAGGATCAAAATGCAGGTCATGCCAGGACTTGACAGCCATCGACGGAGGCGGCATTTGAAATACCGTTTCCCAATCAGAGGCTTCAAAGGTATATGTTCTGACACCGATAGAACATCGGAACATATAGCCTCTACCAGTTTGTAAGCCGGCATAAAAGGCCCGGATGAAATCCTCATGATAGTCATCTTTTGTGGACAGAAATGACCCAAGTCTTTGTGCATGTAGGAGTTCAACCACCTCATTTAGGTGCAGGTGAATAGCATCTGTTTTATCAAAGATATGGGGTTTCATGACTAACCTGGTCTTGAAGGATTCCTCAAATTCAGCAGCAATAGCAGGATGAAGGAGGTCTAAGGCATTTGAAGGAACATCTGGTGGTTGATGAGAAGTACCGGCTGTTTCTTTTCCCTTTCCTTTTCCTTTTGCTCTGGCTGGAATAGTGCGTGGAGGCATGGTGATGTGAGATTTAGGGTTTTAGAGAGAGAGTGAAGATGAGAAAGATTAGGGTTAGCCACTGGTTTTGGGGTTTTTGAGAACAGATGATATGAAGTCTTGAGATAGGGAGTGATAGGATTGGCTGATGTGTCGATGCAAGAGAGAGAAAAAAATGCATTTAATTCAAATAGCATCAGTATGTGTCGATGCAAATAGTCATGCATCGATGCCTATTATTCACATTTGGCCTGTGTATCGATACGTGCGATGGATGCATCGATGCATCCTGAACCATTTTTGAAAAAAGTTGAAATTCTGAATATATGTATCGATGCATACATGTTTTGTGTCGATGCATACTGATGCCAAAGCAGATTTTGATGACTTTTGATGCAGTATGGATATGCATTATGCACTATGTCATGATGATTATGCTCAAGAGATATTTAGAAGTCAGATTGTTAATGTGCACACAATATAGACAAGGAATATATGCAATCAAATTTTATATCAACTAGAGTAAGAACATTTGTTCTAACATACACAATCACTTAGTAATAAGAAACTTGTAGAAAGGATTGATATTACCTCTGTTGGAGAATTCTTGTGATGGATAATTGACATCTAAAACAGCTCTTATCAACAATGGTGAGGCATAATATAATTAAGAGGTAACATGCTTATGACATCAATTGAGAAAGATCTAAGATCCCTAATTCGCGACGAATGTTGAAGAAAGGTTCCGTTGCCAACAGTTTAGTGAAAATATCAGCAAGCTGATTTTTGGAATCAACGTGCTCAAAGACAACGTCTTCTTTTTCAACATGATCACGAAGGAAATGATGTCTAATCTCTATGTGTTTAGTGCGTGAGTGTAAAACAGGGTTTTTAGTAAGGTTTATGGCACTAGTGTTGTCACATTTGATAGGAATACGTTTGAGTTGTATGTTGAAGTCTTGTAGTTGCTGCTTCAGCCATAAAATCTGAGCGCAACAACTACCGGCTGCAACGTATTCTGCCTCTGTAGTTGACAAAGCCACAGAAACTTGCTTTTTGCTATGCCAACTGACCAAGGAGTTTGAAAACAGGTGACATGTACCACTTGTGCTTTTCCTATCTGATTTGCAGCCAGCAAAATCAGAATCGGAGTATCCTACTAAGCTACAATCACTTCCTTTGGAATACCAAAGCCCATATTTAGGTGTTCCGTGAAGATATCTAAATATGCGCTTCACCGCTTTTAGGTGCGATTCCTTAGGATTTGATTGATAGCGTGCACACATACAAACACTAAACATGATGTCAGGTCTAGAAGCAGAAAGATACAAGAGAGATCCAATCATACCTCTGAACCTTTTGACATCTACACACTTACCGTGCTCATCCTTATCTAGATTTCCGTTGGTAGGCATTGGGGTGTCGATTGATTTTGAGTCATTCATTCCAAAGCGCTTGAGTAGTTCTCTGCAGTATTTTGTCTGACATACTGCTGTACCTTCATCAAGTTGCTTTATTTGCAGTCCTAAGAAGTAGTTCAGCTCCCCCATTAGACTCATCTCAAATTCACCCTGCATAACCTTAGAAAATTCTTCGACCAAGTGTATGTTAGTTGAACCAAATATGATATCATCGACATAAACTTGAACTAAAAGAATGTGCTTCCCTTTGTGTTTAATAAAGAGAGTATTGTCCACTTTACCTCTTGAATATCCATGATCAATTAGGAATTTGCTAAGCCTTTCATACCAAACCCGAGGGGCTTGTTTAAGACCATACAAAGCTCGTTTTAATTTGTAGACATGATCTGGATTTTCAGCATTTTCAAAACCAGGAGGTTGTGAAACATATACTTCTTCATTTATGACACCATTAAGAAAGGCACTCTTTACGTCCATTTGGTAAAGCTTAAAATCCTTAGAACACGCATAGGCAAGCAAAAGACGTATAGCTTCAAGGCGAGCAACTGGAGCATAAGTTTCCTCATAGTCTATGCCCTCCTCTTGGTTATACCCTTGTGCTACTAAACGTGCCTTGTTTCTAGTAATCACTCCGTTTTCATCAAGCTTGTTTCTAAAAACCCACTTAGTGCCTATGATATGATGATCTCGCGGACGAGGGACAAGTTCCCAAACGTCATTTCTTTTAAATTGATTAAGCTCTTCTTGCATGGCCATTAGCCAAAATTCATCAATCAAGGCCTCTTTGGCATTCTTAGGTTCTACTTGTGAAACAAATGCGAAGTGAGAACAAAAATTACTTATCTTAGAACGAGTCATTACTCCCTTTGAAATGTCTCCCAAGATGTTGTCAATGGGATGGTCTTTTGAGGATCTCCAAGCTGTTGGAATATCATTCACTTCAGCTGTCTTTTCTTCCTCAATTTCTTCATGACTGGTATCTTCCTCCTTCTCATGGGCAGCTGTTTTGGACTGATCAGTTTCCTCAACAGCTTCCTTGAGTATGTCTTCTGTAGATACACCTGCGTCATCAAAAGAAATACCTTTTCCGACATTTTTCGGATAAGACTCATCAAAAGAAACATGAACAGATTCTTCAACAGTAAGTAAACGCTTATTATACACTCTATATGCTTTACTTGACAGTGAGTAGCCGAGAAAGATACCTTCATCCGCTTTTGCATCAAACTTCCCAATGTTTTCCTTACCGTTATTCAAAACAAAACATTTACAACCGAATACGTGAAGATGTGACAAGTTTGGTTTTCTACCTTTCAAAAGTTCATAAGGAGTTTTATTTAAAATAGGGCGAATCAAGATTCTGTTTAGAACATAACAGGCTGTGCTGACAGCATCAGCCCAAAAGTATTTTGGCAATCCACCCTCATTAAGCATTGTTCTTGCCAACTCCTCTAAAACACGATTTTTACACTCCACAACGCCATTTTGTTGTGGAGTGCGAGGGGCTGAAAAGTTATGCTCAATGCCATACTTGTCACAAAACTTCTCAAAGTGATAATTTTGAAACTCACCACCATGATCGCTACGAATTGTAACTATTTTGGAATTCATTTTGTTTTGGGACAGATTTGCAAAAATTTTAAAGGCAGAAAAAGTTTCATCTTTGCTATGAAGGAATATAGTCCAAGTGAATCTAGAGTAGTCATCAACTATTACAAAGCCATAGTAATTTCCACCTAGGCTCTTTGTCCTAGAAGGTCCAAAGAGGTCCATATGGAGAAGCTCAAGGGGTCGTGAAGTTGAAATTACATTTTTAGATTTAAAAGACACCCTTGTTTGCTTTCCCATTTGGCACGCGTCACATAGGTGGTCTTTTGAAAATTTTATTTTTGGTAGACCGACTACTAGATCCTTAGATACAACCTTATTTAGCAAATCGAAGTTAACATGCGCTAAACGTCTATGCCAAAGCCAAGAATCATCATTCAAGGTGACTAGACATTTAGTACTTGTTAGAGGTACATCAAACAGGTCAAGCATATAGATATTGTTTACTCTTACACCCTTAAACACAATGTTTTGTTCAGTATGTTCAATTATGCAGCAAGTTTTTGTAAACGAAACTTTATAGCCCATGTCGCATAGTTGACTTATACTTAACAAATTGTGTTTAAGTCCCTCTACTAGATGGACATTTGAGATAGTAGTGGTGGAGGGATTACCTACACTACCTTTGTCGAGTATAGCTCCTTTGTTATTGTCTCCATAAGTAACATATCCCTTCTTCTTTGCCTTGAAGTCTATGAAAAGTGATATGTCACCGGTAATGTGCCTCGAGCAGCCGCTGTCAAGAAACCACCTTTTATCTGCGGAGGCAAGGCACTCATCCTACAATATCAAAAGAGAGAAGTTGGTACCCGATTTTCATTGGGTCCAAGTGGGTAAGTGCTAACATGGTTGCCTTTTGGCTTCCATTGATAAATACCTTTAGGGACAAGAAATCTCCAAAATTTGCATTTTTCAATGGTATGGCCAGCATGACAACAATAATGACATAAACCATGGTGATGTGTTTGTTGTTTCTTGTTCATTGAATCCTTTAGAATAAACGAGTATTTTGCATATGGAGGATTTAATGACTTATTAAACAACCTAGAGTCAACGGCATAAGTAACTTTAGGTTGTAGCGCTTTCTTTAATTTGACCTTAAGAGTGTTTACCTCTTTTTGCCAAATATAACAAGCGTCACAATACCTAACTCTACTACATCCATCAATGTCAATAGTTTTTGAATTTTCTGCAATGCTAGCTTTCAATGCTTCTAAATCAATTTCAGCTTTGTTTACTTTACCTTCCAAAAATGAGAAAATATGTTTGTCGGAAGATAGTCTTTTAAAAGCATCTACAGCTTCGTTATGCAGTTTTTCAAAAGCTATTTTCAGTTCCGAAAAAGACATAGAGGAGAAATTATTGTAATAAGCTTGTTTTACCTTTTTGTCATTGTTTTTCTTCTTGTGGTTGGACAGATTTTTTGTGTGAGCCATAAGGCACAGATTTGCAGCTTCATCACCATCACTTGAGCTTTGTGTGCTTGATGAATCACTATCACTTTCCCATGCAATGTACGCTCTTCTTTGTTTGCTGTACCCTTTTGGTGAATCTTTTCTTTGATCCTTATACTTCATAGGGCAATCCGTTTTATAATGTCCAGATTTACCACAATTAAAACAGGATCCTCTTCCTCTACTCTTCTTGTTCTCTTCATGTTTCGAATTTGTAGATTGTTTTCGAAACTTCATGAGATTTTTGTCGGAATGCTTGACTCCATTCTTTCGAATGAATCTATTGTATCTCCTTACAAACAGTCCCATTTCCTCATCATCCGAGTCTTTGTCACTACTTGAATCATTGTCGCTTTGCTCTTTTCGTGAGGACTTAGAGCTAGAGGCCACAAGAGCTATTGGCTTCTTCTCTCCCTCTTTGTCTCTTTTCTTCTCCTTTTCCTTCTTACTTTTGTTCTCATATTTTTCAAGACTTTCCAATGCTTGCTGATGTTCTTCCAGCTTTCCAAACAAAGTTGTAATCGTAAGTCTTGTTAGATCGTTGGCTTCCTTGATTGCTGTTACTTTAGGTTGCCATTCCCTGCTAAGACACCTGAGAATTTTATTAGTAGCAATTTCATTGGAAATAGGTTTTCCAAGAGCATTCAATCGGTTAGTTAGATGAGTGAATCTCTTTTGCATGTCGGAGATGGATTCTCCTTGTTTCATGCGAAAGAGCTCAAACTCTTGATTGAGTGTGTTAATGCGGGACTGTTTTACTTCAGTAGTACCCTCATGGGCAACTTCTAAAGTATCCCACATTTCTTTAGCTGTCGTGCAATGGGACACTCGATAATACTCATCAACACCAAGTGCTGAAATTAACATGTTTCGAGCTCTCCAATCACACGACCACTTTTTCTCATCTTTCTCATTCCAATCATCTTCTGGTTTAGGTACTATGGCGCCAGCTGCATTAGTCATAGTAATTTGAAACGGATCGTTTTCAATGGCAGCCCATACTAGCCTATCCACAGAATTTATATGAACTCGCATGCAGTCTTTCCAGTAGCCATAATTTTCACCGTTGAAAATAGGCGCTCTATTATACGCCCCCTTTGGTTCAGAATCCATACTGTTACAGGCAGCCACAGAGCACCAGCGAACCGGCGCTCTGATACCACTTGTTAGACGGTGTGGCTAGTGATCGAGAGGGGGGGGTGAATAGATCACCTCTTTGAATTTTAACGGATTTAAGTTTTATCAGAGTTTTTAAAATTGGCGGAAAAAATCAGTCCCGAATCGACTTCCGTCTATTCTAAACCGCTACTAGAAAACCGGACACACGAGCTTAATGCTGGATTTGAATAAGAATGACAGAAATAATCACACCAGAATTTTAGCTAATTGAATGCACTTTTCATTAAAGTCTATTTCCAATAAATAAAATCTAGCTAACCGTTTTGTCAAACAGTTGGTGTGTGTGTGATCAATGATAGACAGCAATGAAATTTGCTTAAAAGTTTTCTTGCCACTGCTGTCTTGCAAAAGGAACAATCACAACACACTAACTGGAATTGCTAAAACAGTTTTAAAACGTAAAGAGGAATAAGGTAAGAATACAATACGCAGAGATTTGGTAAGGAAGTTCCCCACGTCGTCCTCGCGTGTGGGTACGTCTCCCTCTCAATTTCAAATGAAATTGAGAACTTTGATTATCAATTATTGCCGAATCCGTTGATACAAGGTTATGATACAAAGACAGAATTCTAAACTCTAAGAACCTCTTCTTGTATGAACCTTCACTTGATCTGAGCACGATCAAGATTTTCCTGCACGAAATTGCAAACAATTCACCGGTTCCACGACCTGCTTGCGAAATCCCCCGATCTCCAAACGCAACGCTGCGGCTGAATATGTTCTGCAAACGTGACTCCCAAACCCTCAAGAACACTCCAGTTCTTGAAGGACAAACCAGTAGGTTTTTCCTAGAAACCCCCTTCAATCTTCAACTCAGCTAGATCCTTGATCGTTCCACTGAAAACCACAGCTAGATCCTTGATCGTACCACTGAACGTTATCTCGATGCTTCTTTTTATCCAAAGAACAAGAATGGTTATGTGTAAATGTTCTTGAAGAAAAGTGATTGAGAAGATGAAGAAGATGAAGTCTCTTTCAGGTTTCTATGTGCTCTCAAACAATTGCTCCAACACTGCTTTTTGATTTGGTGTTCAATTGTTTTTCCTCAATGAATTCGTACCTTTTGCTGCTGTCATAACCTGTCTTATATATGCAACCACAGGAACTGTTATAAAACAAAAACAGCTTTATGCATTGATACATGAGAGTATGCATCGATGCATACTGTAATATAAGTGAGTATTTGGTGAAATGAATTAATCATGTATCGATGCACAATTCGTATGTATTGATGCATGCTCCTTTTTCACTAGCATGTATCGATGCCTAATGCGTATGTATTGATACATAGGCTGTTTCAATTTGTCATGTATCGATGCCTAATGCGTATGCATTGATACACAGTCTGTTTCAATTGATCATGTATCGATGCAGGGATCGTATGGATCGATACATGGAGCCTTTTGCCTTTCATGTATTGATGCATGACTCGTATGCATCGATGCATACTGAACAAAAGATGTTTTGTGATATACCACATGCAGTATGTATCGATGCAAAGGCTTATGTGTTGATGCATACTGACATAAAATGGATTTTATGTGTTATTTTAAGAGATGTGTCAATGTAGGTCTTTTATGTAAAGTTATGCAACAATAGAATGGGATAGAAACACAATAAAAACACAAGTGTATCAAGTGATGTAATGCACAACCAACATTTGTATGATGATCACACAATTTGCTATCATTCAAAATTAATTCAAGTAAAGAATTCTCTCACAACTACAACATGCATGATCAACATATGAACATACTTCGACTACATGCTAAACCTTTTTCAAACCAAGAAGCTACCCTTGTTGATACTAGAGTTTGATCCAAACTCTCACAAATCTCCATCTTGGAACAAACTCTACAACATAAATGGAATAAACTAGATTTCTTCATGAAGCTTTATCAACTACATACAGTGGAAAAACTTGAAGCTTGGCAATTTCGATGATCATATGAGCAACATTGTCATCAGTCGAAACCTTCAGTACTTGGACTTATCTATGCTTAATTATTTCCCCGACGAAATACAGCCTCACATCGATGTGCTTGGTTCGCTCATGATTGATTGAATTCTTCGATAGGTGTATTGCATTTTGCTATCACATTTAACAGTGATTACTCGACCTTGAAGTTTCAGCTCCTTAGCAACATCTTGAAGCCATAGTGCTTCTTACACATCTTCATATAGAGAAATATATTTCTCTTAAGTGGTTGATAAGGCAATAACCTTCTTATGTGTTGATTTCCAACTAATTGTTATGCCAAACATAGTGAACACATATCCAGAAAAATATTTTTTGGAATCCATACAACCTGCATAATCATAGTCAACAAATCCTTCAGTTTTGATTTTGCTATCATCACCAAAGGATCCACCATAAATAAGTACTCTGTTCAGAGACCCATTTATGTACCTTAGAATCCACTTTAATGCTTGTCAATGTGCCTTCCCAGGATTGACCATATACCTGCTTAAAAGGCTCACTCCATATGCTATTTTTGGCCTCATACAAACCATAGCATACATAAAAGAACCTATTATACTAGCATATGTAATGCTATTCATATAGGCTCTTTCGACTTCAGTACTAGGACTTTGTTTCAAACTCAACTTGAATTGATGATTAGTCGATGTTAAAACAGGCTTTAAATGACATATCAAACTTGTCAAGAATCTTCTTCAGGTATGTTTCTAGAGATAAGCATAACCTTGTCTGATTTCTATCTCTCCGGATGTCAATCCCAAGAATCCTAGAGGTATATCCCATATCCTTCATATCGAAAGCCTTATCGAGTTCAGCCTTTACTTCGTAACATCTTTGACATTGTTGCTTGCTATGAGGATGTCATCCATATAAAGTAACAAAATAACAAGTGAATTTCCAGGACGTAATCTGAAGTAAACACAATGATTGAGCTGACTCCTAGTGAAACCTATGTGTTTCATGAACTTGTTGAATCTCCTATTCCATTATCGAGGAGATTGTTTCAGGCCATATACTAACCTATTCATCTTTCAGACGTAATCTTCCTTTCCATTTTCTGCATACCCTTCAGGTTGCCTCATCAGGATTGTTTCATCTAGATCACCATATAGGAAAGTTGTTTTCACATCCATATATTAAAGTTCTAGGTCAAACTTCGCCACCATAGAAAACATCATTCAAATGGATATATGCTTTATAAAAGGTGAGAACACATCATTAAAATCGACACCTTATTTTTGAGTGAACCCCCTAGCAACCAACCTTGACTTAAATCTCTTCGACATCACTCTTTCGATTCCTTCTTTAACCTTGAAGATCCATTTACAGCTGACTAACTTGGACCATGTAGGTTTCTCAATCATCTCCCAAGTGTTATCATCATGAAGATATTTCATCTCATCATCCATGGCTTTCAGTCATTCTGTTTTGTTTCGACTCCTCACAACTTCCTTGTAATCTCTATGTTCTACATTAAGGATCACACTTGTAGAGATTAAGGAAAATGCTATGAGATCTGTATAACTAAGTCTTTGAGGTGGCTTGATGACTCTTTTTGACCTGTCTCTTTCCAGCAGGTAGTTATTATCAATCTCCTCAACTTCGTCAACAACTTCTGCTTCTTCTTCAACTTCATCTGGGTTATGCAATTTAGCATCAACACGCTCCACATCGACATGAATCTCTCCCTATTCCATCTCTTCTTTGGAGATCTATACATTTCAACCAGTATCATCAATTTTCTTGAACGCAATTTCTGCTTCCTTGAAAACTACATCTCAACTTGTGATACACCTTATGTGACCTGGCACTAGGCACCATAACCTACAAGCTTTGACTCCTTCAGGGTATCTAAGAAACGTATATCCAAAGCTCTAGGTTTGGCCTTGTTTTGCCTAATGTGGCATAGGATAAACAACCAAATACTCTAAGTTTTATGAGATTAGGTGGATGTTTCAACCATACTTCTTCATGTGTCTTCATCCCTAAAGTTGTCGACGAACACCTATTTATCAGGTAAGCTGCAGTCATGACTGCCTCAGCCCAAAACACCTTTTTTAATCCAACACTAACCAACATGAATCTAACTCTTTCAAAAATGGTTTGATCAAACCTTTCAGCCAAATCATTTTGTTGGGGAGTACATGTAATAGTTATATACCTTGCAGTACCAGACACAACACAATAGTTACCAAAGCCTCATTGCAAAATTCAAGACCATTGTTGGTCTTCAACCTCTTGACCTTCCTTCCAGTTTGGTTTTCGACCAGGGTCTTCTAACTTTTGAAAATTTCAAAAGTTTCATCCTTAGCTTTCTGAATGAATACCCATAACTTTTTAGAATAGTCATCAACTATGGTATGAAATACTTTGCACCTGAGTGTGAAGGATTCCTTGCAGACTGATCAATACATTTTGATGCACATTCTTCTACTATTGTACTTAGACAACTCTACAGTTTATTATATTATTTTTACTATTTTAGTTTATTTTTATATTTAAGCTTATTTTTTACTTTATTTTATTTTCTTACTTTATTTTCAGCATAAACAGTTATTTGATACCTTGTTACTATGCAGATCATGACTTGAGCTATGAGAATAAGATTGATGAGTTCTAATATGCATTGGAAAGCTAAGAGAAATAGATACAAATTTCACGTTGAAGTTAAAAGCTTATTCAGAGTTAAAGAGGGTTGAATAATTTTGTGAAGTTCGATACTTAATTTCAAATAGTTAGTTTGAGCCAATTTTTATAATTTTCGGGTCGGATCACATAAGGGCCCGAATTTCCCTTTTATTATATTAGGTCTTTCACTGCTAGAGGAATCCTATTCTGAAATTTGATGATACAATATTTCTTAGACGATTTCATGGAGAACTAAAGTTCACGAGGTTGATCTACTGTAATCGGTTTTCGCCGATACTTTGAGGTTTCTTAATTTTCAATCAAATATCTTTTCCCTTTCAATATTTTGTTCTATGTCTTGTATGCTTTATTCAAGTTCTATAGAATATATGTTGATTAATTTCGATTGATATATGTTCCATAATCACGTTTACTTAATTCGCGTGTGCTTAACCTGTTTGCTTAATTTAGAAATTATGAACACATATCATATATTAATATCAATGCGCTTGTAATTGTTACTGTAATCAAAAAGGGATTAGAATCCGCTTAGGGAGTGAAAATTATATTAACAAATGATAATTTAGGAAACCAAATCAGTAGATCAACTTATTTCATAATCACTTTTTATAATCACTTTTCATAATAACTTTTTATAATCACTTTTTATAATCACTTATTTTAAAACGAATCGAAACCCCCTATTTAGTTTTCTTATTTGGTTAATTTGTAAAGAGTCTTTGCAATACGATACTCGAGTGTCACTTCCCTAGACTACCATTCTTAGTTACTCGTTTTTGACCCGTGTGCGACAACAGATCAAATTGGCGCCATTGTCGGAGAATCTTTAATAATATTAACTAATTTTAAATCCTAGATTAGAGTCTTGTTAGAATTTTGTTTTGTTTTGTTTTTTGTTTGTTTGTTGATTTTCAGGGTTGTAGTATAATGATGTAACTATCCCAACAGTGTAAGCTACTGCTCCGAATTGCTCCAAATTGTTTCTAGAAAATAAAAAAAAATTCAAGAAATAGTAGTATAATGATGTAACTATCCTAACAGTGTAAGCTACTGTTCCGAATTGCTCCAAATTGTTTCTAGAAAATAAAAAAAAAATCGCAAATTCCTTATTTTTCTATTTTATTTGATTTATTTTCTGTTTTATATTCTTAAAACAAATCCAAACAAAATTGTAGATTCGTTATTTTATTTTATTTAGTTTTTAGTCAAATTTTCATAATTTTTAGATTTTATTTTAATCGTTTTTTCACTAGATTTTATTAGTGCTTTTGTTCGTCTGATTTGATAGTGATTTGATTCTGTGTTGATTTTTCTCTGATTTTAATTTTATTATTGATTTTATGTCATATTTGATAGTGATTTTATTTTATTCTATATTGATTTGGTTCTGATTTTGAATTTAATAATCATATAATGACTGATCAAAATAGAATCTTAAGAGAAGTTGCTACAACTGATTCACTTTTTGCTGATTTCCCTTGTTTATCTGATTTTGATGACACTTATACTTGTGATGTTTGTACCGATACTCACTTATGTTCAGTTTGTGTTGAAATTGAAGTTGCTTTACAAATTGATATTTCTTATGAGATTTTTACTGACAAAGTTGATGTTGCAGACATAAATGTAGTTCATGCTGCCAAAATTTTACCATCCATTGAGCAACCATTTACTTTAGAGCTAAATCCATTTTCTGCATTTTTAGAATTTAATAAAAAATTTCCTGTAATAATTTCATTTAAATTTGAATTTGAACAGGAACAAGACTTGTTACAAGTATTGAGGGAACATAAGAAGGCAATTGGATGGACCTTGATTGACATTCCTGGTATTAGCTAATAAATATGTATGAATCAGATCTTACTTGAAGATTGAGCAAAAGTAGTGAGGCAACCCCAAAGGAGGTTTAACCCCTTGATCTTGAATGTTGTGAAAAATGAGATCTATATTGTACTAGAGGACAAAAAGAAGACCACTTTCATTTGTCCATTCGATACTTTCACCTATAGAAGAATATTTTTTGACCCAGGAATAAAAAGTGAAGACATTGATAAAAATTTCAAAGTCAATAGACACTACCCAAAGCTACTACATGAGAGCCCGACTTTGGAGGAAGAAACTGTAAAAGAGCTCTCTTTGAGAAAGACTATTTATACGGTCATCTATCCTCCTTGACTCTTCGTGTGTGTTCTTTCCTATCTCTATTTTCTCTTATTTTATACTTATGTTATTTTATTGAGGACAATGTGTGTCTTAAGTGCGGGGGAGAGAATCATTTACTTGTGTGTTTTCTTGTTTTTCATTTACTTATTTGTTTTATTTTATTTTAAAAATGACATGTTTTTCTGTGGTTTTCGAGTTGCAATTCTGAGTATTTTTTTTGTTCTCTTGATTAAAGACTGGTAGTGTGATGTGATTGATTCTTTTTATGCATTCTTAGTATGATATATAGAATTAAACTCTAAATTGTACATCATTTATGGTAGATCAATTAACCTTGTGAGATTTTGAGCCTTTTAATGGATAACATTAAAAACTTCATCTCTTTCTTTCTTGTGTATTTCCCTCATGTTTGTTAGTCTCTAGAACTTGAATTGATTCTTGTTGAAACATTTTTTTTACTTATGCACATTTATATGATAAAGGAAACTTTTTTTGTTTTGTTTATTTTTTAGCCAGTAGCCAAAAAGTCAACCCTGAATAATATCATTCCTTGTTTGAAAACCCCCTTGAGCTTATTATCTCATTCTTTGTTTAAACTCATTACAAGCCTAAAAGTAAAAAATAATAATTATCATCCATTCATAGGATTGAAAGAGTCTTGTTGGAGTTGTGTGGGGTTAAATAATTATAGTTGTGATATTTGATAAAAAAAAGTTGGTAGAACAAAAGAAAAAAAATTGAAAAAGAAAAAAATTGAAAAAAAATAGAAAAAGAAAAGAAGGATGCCATTACATATTCCTTTTGATCTGAAAAAAAAAAGAGAATAAAAAGATAAAAGAGAAGGAAAATAGTTAAGAAGTTGTTGTTTGAAAGTTAACGAAATATTTTTAGTTCAACTCCCGCACTCTTTCAATTTTCTTTTGACCCTTTGAATTTTAGCCTAGTACCCCCTTAGGATTTATCTCACTCGTACCTTGGCCAAGTTACAACCGAATAAGAGTCCTTTTGATCTTTGTGTGCATATAATTCAATTATGGATGTCAAAGCCTTTTCAAGCTTATGGTAGTAATTTCATTCATGATGTGCTTTGAGTGTAAACAATCAACCTAAACACTTGAGAGTTGAGTGGATTTTATCTTGTGAGAATTTTGCTGCTTTTGATATACTCTTTGATAATCTGTTTTACATATTTGCTTTGAATGTCACAAAAGATTTACTTAATAATGCCATTTTCTTGAAGCTTAGACTTAGAATTTTGCTTGCACCTTATATCTCGATAACCTTTGGAATTACATGTTTTATTTGTTCTTATTTTGTCTATTTTGAGTTTTGAATTTATAATTTTGCTCGGAGTACAAAAGTTCAAGTGTGGGAGAATTTGATCAGTTTATTTTGATGCACATTCTTCTACTATTTTACTTAGGCAACTTTATAATTTATTCTATTATTTTTACTATTTTAGTGTACTTTTATATTTAAGCTTATTTTTTACTTTATTTTATTTTCGTACTTTATTTTTAGCAAAAACTGTTATTTGATACCTTGTCACTATGCAGATCATAACTTGAGCTACGGGAATAAGATTGGTAATTTCTAATATGCGTTTGAAAGATAAGAGAAAGAACTACAAGTTTCATATTGAAGTCAAAAGCTTATTCGGAGTTAAAGAGGGTTGAATAATTCTTTGAAGTTCCATACTTAATTTAAAATAGTTAGTTTGAGCCAGTTTTTATAATTTTCGGGTCGGATCCCATAAGGGCCCGAATTTCCCTTTTATTATATTAGGTCTTTCACTGCTAGAGGAATCCTATTCTGAATTTTGATGATACAATATTTCTTAGACGATTTCATAGAGAACTAAAGTTCACGAGGTTGATCTGTTGTAATCGGTTTCGGCCGATGCTTTGAGGTTTCTTAATTTTCAATCAAATGTTTTTTCCCTTTCAATATTTTGTTCTATGTCTTAATTCGACCAAGCCTCTTTCACTTATATGACCAAGTCTCTTGTGCCATAATTTACTTTTCGACACAGGTTTTGTGGAGACCATATTTGCTGAACCACTTACAACCTCAGCCTCAAGGGTATATAAGCCTTGTTTATTCACGCCTCTCAAGACTTCCTTCGATCCCTTCATTACCCTTAGGATACTTTTCTATCCTTTGAAAACATATCCTTTCTTGTCAAATTCACCAAGAGAAATCAAATTTCTCTTAAGATCATGTACATACCTGACACCGGTCAATAACCTGATTGATTCATCATGGAGCTTGAATCTTACAAATCCAATACCTGCAATTTTGCAAGCTTTGTTGTTACCCAACAACATTAATCCCCCATCTTATACATATAATTCCTTAAACACGTCTTTGTTCGGAGTCATGTGCCAAGTGCAACTTGAATCCATAATCCACTCTTTGCTAGAGTCGCTGCTTGAAACCACCAAGACATCAGATGATTCATAACCATCTTGCACAATGGTTGCATTGCCATTGTCCTTTCCACCATGATTATCCAATTGATCATGGCACATCTTTCTTGTATGACCCTCCTTCTTAAAATGATAACACTTAATAGCAGGAACATTACCAACATAAGAATTCTGTCGAACTTTACCTTTCTTCTTCTCAAACCTACAATCTTTCTTTAAGAATTTCCCTTTAACGGACAAACCTCTAATTGTCGGGCTTGTGCTCATTTCGTTCGTTCAAATCCTTAGAGTACAAGGCTGATTGAACATCTTCGAAGGTTAATGAATCTCTCCCATACAAGAGAGTTTATTTGAAATGATCATGATACTTAGGTAAATCACACAACAACAACAACACTTGATCTTCATCATCAATCTTGACCTCAATATTCTCAAGATCGTGAATCAACTTCTTGAACGTATCCAGATGCCCAACCAAGACTTTGTCTTCACTCATCTTGAATGATTACAAAACTTGTTTCAGGTAGAGACGTTTACCAACGATTTCGTCATGTACAGATCTTCGAGTTTCGTCCACACACCAACTGCAGTTTTCTCCTTCGAAACCTGTCGGAGAACCTTACCGCCAAGGCTCAATACAATCGTGTTATGGGCTTTTTCGGTCATCGTCGTATTCTCCTTCTCTATTAGCCCAACATCCTTCTTCTCCGATCCTTTCAATGCTCCTAACAAACCATGTTGAACCAGTAGGGCTTGCATCTTCAAGCGTCACAAACCGAAATCATTCACACTAGTGAATTTCTCAATCTCATACTTTGTTGACGACATCTTCTCATCCACGCTCACCACACTAATTTGTTGTGAATCAATATCGCCAAGAACAAATCAAAATATGAGAAATATTGAGTTTCTTGAACAAACACAAGAAACCTTATTAAGATTTACGAAAGAGAGAGAAAAAGGAAGAAGAAGAATAAGGATTGATTATAACTCTTTTACTATTCACTTACTTAATTAGGGTTTAAAGATTACAAGTGAATAACAACAACAAAATTCCTCTTAACAACTTGAGAGAACTAGTCTATTTATAGACTAATAAGCTAACTTAAACAATTGAGCTTTAAAAAAAGGCCAAATTCGACATGCTAATAAACATAGCATTTCAAATACTGCATACTTGAGCATACTTCGACTACAACATGCATGATCAACATGCGAACAGACTTCGACTACATGCTAAACCTTTATCAAACCAAGAAGCTATCATTGTCGAGACTAAAGTTCGGTCCAAATTCTCATACTATGATTGTTGAATTACTAGCTCTTGCAGAATATCACACTTGGATTGTAATAGATCTACCACTTGGGAAAACACTAATTGAATGGAAGTGGGTAATTAAAATGAAATATCCTACTAGTGACTCTAAATTGAAAGATACTAGAATAAAGTTAGGTTTGTTAGATGTTAGAACTTTTTACTAATTAGTTATGAATAATTAACACAATTGATTAATTATAGTTAGTTTCCAGTTTTAGAATTGTTGTGAAAATCGGTTATTTAGTGTGCAAGTAATAACTAACTATGGTTACATAAGTTCTACGTGAATCAATAACAACTACTTTTTATCTCATGCCTTTAATTTCTACACTCTCACTCAATTTCCTTTTTTATTCTCGTTGTCCCCAAGTGAGGAGAGTTTTTGAGGATGTCCTTAGAGGATATTTTTAGCTTTTGTTATTGTTCTTATTTTTGTCTCGTTTTGATAAACTTTTCGAGTTCTTATGAATATTTGATCTAGCGGTTGATTGAAAAAAAAAGCCTTATTAAAAAAGTATTTTAAGAGACTGAATTAGAAAAATTGATTATTTATTAAATACTAATATTAAAAAATTATATACAAACGAAGATATTCAATATTATATACTTTTTAAATATTATTTTATTTTAAAAAAATTTAAATTTTAAACCAATTAGTATCAAAGAATGAATAAAATTTGCCTCCTCGTGTGCAATGAAATAAAATGGCACTCAAATAAACAATTAAACTTAATTTCTCTTTGCAAGTTCCTCGCAAAATCCGTGGGCAATAAAAAATTCAACAAAAATATTTAATTCCAAAGAAACCTTATAAAACATAGCTTCCTCTCTGTATTTCAACAGAAAAAAAAATCTTAGAACAATGTCTCTTTCATATAGCTTCATCTTTCTCTTCTCCATCACACTCATAATTCCCAGTGGAGTTTTCTCACATCAATCCAACATCATGTTACCCTCCGAACAACAACCAACAGAGAAACTAACTCACATCCACTTCTACTACCACGACATCAGAAACAACAAAAACCCAACCATAGTACAAATCATCGACACACCCAAAAACGTGCCTAATGGATTCGGTTCGACTTTTATGATGGATGATGCAATGACCGAAGGACCAGAGTTAAGTTCAAAGCAGATCGGAAGAGCTCAAGGGCTGTTTGGTCTTTCTTCATTTCAAGATCTTGGGATGTCTATGTTGATAAATTTTGTTTTTAAGGAAGGGCAATATGCTGGGAGTACTCTTAGTATGTTGGGAAGGAATCCTATTTCGGAACAGAATAGAGAAATGGCTATTGTCGGTGGAACTGGTTTTTTTAGATTTGCTAGAGGGTTTGCTATTGCGAATAGTGTTAATGATATTTCTACCCCTGAACATTTTGTTGTTGAGTATAATGTTACTGTTTCTCATCCATAAAAAAACCCTATTAAAAGTGGGTATAGGTTTTAATTATTCTGTTTTAACTTATTTGGATAAGTAGTGTTGAGTAGTATTAGCTTTACTGGCAGTTTAATATTAAGCTCGTTTTACTTAATATTGTCTATAGTCTGAATTGAATTTGATCGTAAAAGTTAATTATAAAATGTTGTTGAGTTAGTTGTTACTTATAGAAAAAAACTAGTTTGATAAATTAATTCAATTCATTCTTACTACACTAATCAATGTCAACATTTATCATATCAAATGTGTTCTAGTAGCCATTGTTCTTCAACTATGAAATAATCTTTGATTGTTCATCTTTATTATAAATTGTGAGAATTTTGGATCGAATTCTAGTCTACACTTGTTTAGATGTTGATCATGCATGTTGTAGTCAAAGTATGCTTGAGCATGTAGAAGTTGAAATACTAGATTTGTTAGCATGTCGAATGTGCCTTTTGTTTAAACTTAATTGTGTAAGTTAGTTTGTAGCTTAAGTTAGCTTAATAGTCTATAAATAAACTAGTTCTCACATGTTGTTGAGAGAGGTTAATTGTTGTTATTCACTTGTATTTTTTAAACTCTTATTAAGAAAGTGAATAGTAAAACAATTTTAACAAATATTGATTCTTCTTCTTTCTTCTTCTTATCTCTCTCTCTTTCGTAAAACCTAATAAGGTTTCTTGTGTTTGTTCAATAATCTCAATCTTTATCTCATATTTTGACTTGTTTTTTATGACATCAATTCACAACAAACTGGTGCGGTGAGCGTGGAGGAGAAGATGTCGTCAACAAAATATGAGATTGAGAAATTTATCGGTGTGAATGATTTCGGTTTATGGCACTTGAAGATGCAAGTCCTTCTTGTTCAACAAGATTTGTTATAAGCGTTGAAAGGATTGGAGAAGATGGGTGTTGCCATATCGGAGAAGGAGAAGACGACGATGATCGAGAAATCCCATAACACAATTGTATTGAGCCTTGGTGATAAGGTTCTCCGGCATGTCTCGAAGGAGAAGTCGACAACGGGTGTGTGGGAAAACTCGAGGGTTTGTATATGACCAAATCCTTGGTCAATCGTCTCTACCTGAAGCAATCTTTGTATTCATTCAAGATGAGTGAAGACAAAGTCTTGGCTAAGTAGTTGGATACGTTCAACAAATTGATTCTTGATCTTGAGAATATCGAGGTTAAGATTGATGATGAAGATCAAGCGTTGCTATTGTTGTGTGTTTTACTAACATAATTTTGAGTTCTTCTTTACTCTGAATCGTTCAATGTCAACATTTATCATATCAAATGTGTTCTAGTAGTAGCCATTATTCTTCTGCTATGAAATAATCTTTGATTGTTCATCTTCATTATAAATTGTGTGAATTTTGGATCGAACTCTAGTCTTGATAGAGGTAATTTTTTGGTTCAACCAAAAATTAGCATGCAGTCGAAGTCTATTCACATGCTGATCATGCATGTTATAGTCGAAGTAAGCTCAAGTATGCAGTAGTCAAAATACTAGGTTTATTAGCATGTCGAATTGAGCTTTTTGTTTAAGCTCAATTGTTTAAGTTAGATTGTAGCTTAAGTTAGCTTAATAATCTATAAATAGACTAGTTCTCACAAGTTGTTGATAGAAGTTAATTGTTATTATTCACTTGTAATCTTTAAACCCTTGTTGAGGAAGTGAATAGTAAAGCAGTTTTAACCAATACTGATTCTTCTTCTTCTTTCTTCTCTCTCTTTCGTAAAACCTAATAAGGTTTCTTGTGTTTGTTCAAGAAAATCAATCTTTATCTCATATTTTGATTTGTTTTTGACGATATCAATTCATAACAAACTGGCGTGGTGAGCGTGGAGGAGAAGATGTCGTCAACAAAGTATGAGATTGAGACATTTACCAGTGTGAATGATTTCGGTTTGTGGCACTTGAAGATACAAGTTCTTCTTGTTCAACAAGATTTGTTATAAGCGTTGGAAGTATCAGAGAAGATGGATGTTGCCCCATTGGAGAAGGAGAAGACGGCGATGATCGAGAAAGCCCACAACACAATTGTATTAAGCCTTGGTGATAAGGTTCTCCGGCAAGTCTCGAAGGAGAAGACGACAATGGGTGTGTGGGCAAATCGAGGGTTTGTATATGACCAAATCCTTTTTCAATCGTCTCTACCTGAAGCAAGCTTTGTATTCATTCAAGATGAGTGAAGACAAAGTCTTGGCTAAGTAGTTGGATACGTTCAACAAGTTGATTCTTGATCTTGAGAATTGTCGAAACAAAACCTGTTGTGTGGTGACAAGGTTGAAAAACTAGAGTTTTGTGAACCTTGTGTATTTGGTAAATTTTGTAGAATGAAGTTTAACAAAGGTAAACAAAGAACACATGGATCCCTTGATTACATCCATGCTGATCTTTATGGGCCTCCAAGGAATCCTTTACACTCATATGCAAATTATTTTCTATCAATAGTTGATGCTTATTCCAGAAAGTTATGGGTATTCATTCAGAAAGCTAAGGATGAAACTTTTGAAAATTTCAAAAGTTGGAAGACCTTGGTCGAAAATCAAACTGGCAGGAAGGTCAAGAGGTTGAGGACCGACAATGGTCTTGAATTTTGCAATGAGGCTTTCGATAAATATTGTGTTGCTTATGGTATTGCAAGGCACAAAACTATGGTAAGAACTCCCCAACAAAATGGTTTGGCTTAAATGTTCAATCAAACCATCTGGAAAGGGTTAGATGCATGCTGGTTAGTTCTGGATTGACGAAGGTGTTATGGGTTGAGGCTGTTGCAATTGCGGCATACCTGATAAATAAGTGTCTTTCGAATGCCTTAGGGATGAAGACACCTGAAGAAGTCAGGTCAAAACATTCATCTAATCTCGACAAACTTAGATTATTTGGCTGCTTAGCCTATGCTAACATTAGGCAAGACAAGGTCAAACCTAGAGCTCTGAGATGCATGTTTCATGGATACCCTGAAGTAGTCAAAGCTTATAGGTTGTGGTGCGTAGAGCCAGGTCCAACGAGGTGTATCACAAGTCGAGATGTAGTTTTCAATGAATCAGAAATGGCGTTCAAGAAAACTAATGACGTTGGTTGAAGCACCAAGATCTCTGAAGAAGAGCTAGAACATGAAGATATTACTATTTAGGTGAATCATGTTGATGATGAATTGCATAACCCATATGAAGTCGAAGAAGAAACAGAAGTTGTTGTCGAAGATGAGGAGGCTAATAATGACTACCTGCTGGAAAGAGACGGATCGATAAGAGTCATCAAGCCACCTTAGAAACTTGGTTATGTAAATCTCATGGAATTTGCCTTAAACTATGCAAGTAAGATCCTTGATGAAGAACCTAGAGATTATAAGGAAGATGTGAGGAGTTGAAACAAGACTGAATGGATGAAATCCATGGATAATGAGATGAAATCTCTTCAAGATAATAACACTTGGGAGCTGATTGAGAAACCTGTAGGAGCCAGGTTAGTCAGTTGTAAGTGGATCTTCAATGTTAAGGAAGGAATCAAATTACTGACGTTAAAGCGATTTAAGGCAAGGCTGGTTGATAGGGGGTTCACTCAGAAATAAGGGGTTGACTTTAATGATGTGTTCTCACCTGTTGTAAAGCATAAAATCATTAGAATGTTGTTAGCCATGGTGGCAAAGTTCGACCTAGAACTTGAACAAATGGATGTGAAGACAACTTTCATGTATGGTGATCTAGATGAAACAATCCTAATGAGGCAACCTGAAGGGTATGCCTAAAAGGGAAAGGAAGATTGTGTGTGCAAGCTGAATAGGTCTTTGTATAGCCTGAAATAATCTCCTTGACAATGGAATAGGAGATTCGACAAGTTCATGACACACATAGGTTTCACTAGGAGCCAGTTCGACCATTGTGCTTACTTCAAATTTCGACCTGGAAATTCACTTGTTATTTTGTGTCTTTATATGGATCACATTCTCATAGCAAGCAACATTGTCGAAGATGTTATGAAGGTGAAGGCTGAACTCGATAAGGAATTCGACATGAAAGATCTAGGAGTTGCCTCCAGAATTCTTGGGATTGACATCCGAAGAGATAGAAAGCAATCAAAATTATGCTTATCTCGAGAGACATACCTGAAGAAGATTCTTGACAAGTTTGCCATGTCAAATTCACAGCCTGTTGTAACATCGACTAATCCTTAGTTCAAGCTGAGTTTGACTCAAAGTCCTAGTACTGAAGTCAAAAGAGCCTATATGAATAATATTCCACATGCTAGTATAATGGGTTCTTTGATGTATGTTATAGTCTGTACGAGGCCAAGCATAACATATGGAGTGAGCCTTGTAAGTAGGTATATGGCAAATCCTGGGAAGGCGCACTGGCAAACATTAAAGTGGATTCTAAGGTACATAAATGAGTCTCTAAACATAATACTTATTTATGGTGGAGCCATTGGTGATGTTAGCAAAGTCGAAATCGAAGGATTTATCGACTTTGATTATGTAGGTTGTATGGATTCTAGAAAATCTATTTCTGGATATGTGTTCACTATGTTTGGCACAACAGTCAGTTGAAAAGCAACACTTCAGAAGGTTGTTTCCTTATCAACCATTGAAGTGGAATATATTTCCCTCACTGAAGCTGTGAAAGAAGCATTGTGGCTTAAAGGTTTTGCTAAGGAGCTGAAACCTCAAGGTCGAGTTATCACTATTAAATGTGATAGTCAAAATGAAATACACCTGTCGAAGAATTCAACATATTATGAGCAAACCAAGCACATCTATGTGAGGACGCACTTTTTTAGAGAGATAATCGAACATGGAGAAGTCCAAGTGCTGAAGGTTTCGAATGATTATAATGCTACTGATATGATCACCAAGACATTGCCAAGCTGAAAGTTTTTCCACTGTATACAGTTGATAAAGATGTATGAAGAAAACTAGTTTATTCCCTTGATGTTGTAGAGTTTGTTCCAAGGTGGATATTTGTGAGAATTTTGGATCGAACTATAGTCTCGATAGGGGTAGATTCTTAGTTTGAACAAGGATTAACATGCAGCCGAAGCCTGTTCACATGCTGATCATGCATGTTGTAGTCAAAGTATGCTCAAGTATGCAGTAGTCGAAATGCTAGGCTTGTTAGCATGTCGAATTGGGCCTTTTGTTTAAGCGCAATTGTTTAACTTAGCTTGTAGTATAAGTTAGCTTATTAGTCTATAAATAGACTAGTTCTCTCAGGTTTTTGAGAGAGGTTAATTATTGTTATTCACTTGTAATCTTTAAACTCTTATTGAGGAAGTGAATATTAAAGTAGTTTTAACCAATTTTGATTCTTCTTTTTCTTTCTTCTCTCTTTCTCTTTCGTAAAACCTAATAGGGTTTTTTATGTTTGTTCAAGAAAATCATGTTTTATCTCATATTTTGATTTGTTCTTGACGACATCAATTCACAACATAAATCATTTTTGTGAACAAGTGTGGATAAATAAGTTAGTTCATGAGAGTAAGATTCATTTTAGATCATGAGATATAGGCACACTTATTGAAAAATATATGGAAATAGTGGATAATATGGTTAGGAGGAAGACCAATTTTATGTGTACAAGAAACTAAGTAGACAGGTAAAAAAGCAAAAGAATTAGACAACTCGGAATTTAAACTTTGATACACCGGACAAGTTAGATCAAAAAATAGCATGGGGATTATTGTGGAAAAGAAGTGTAAGAAGGATATTGTGGATCTGAAAAGAATAGGAGACCAAATCATAGCCTTGAAATTTGTAGTGGATCAAAATACCTTCAATGTTATTAGTGCTTATGCACCTCAGGTTATGTTAGCAGAACACCTCATGATAAAGTTTTGGGAGGATTTAGAATTCTTACTTCATGATATACCACAAGGAGATAAGCTTTTTCTAGGAAGAGATTTAAATGGTCATGTAGGGAGTGTAGCAAGAGGCTTTGAGAGCATGTATGATGGGTATGGCATATGGGAGGTGAGTGTGGAAGGTAAATTCATCTTAGAGTTTTCATCAACTTTGAATCTTACTATAGAAAATACATTGTTTAGGAAAAGAGATTAGCATCTTATCACATATAAAATTGGGGAGACATGTTCTCATATAGATTTCTTCCTTATTAGGAAGTCAGATAGGATAATTTTCTTGGACTGTAAAGTTATTTTGGGATAGAGCTTGACTACCCAACTTAGAGTATTGGTTATGAATGTAAGAATAAAGGGGAGAACAAAGAGAAAAAGTCACATGAGAGCATAACAGATCAAGTGGTGGAAGTTGAAGGGTGAAAAAAAAGAAAGTTTCCAACACAATAACTTGGAGAGAGAGTCTGGACAACCACAAGGATGTGCAAATGATATGTGGAATAAGATGGCTCAAGAGGTTAGATAAGTGGCTAAAGAGGCGTTGAGAGAATCAAGAGGTTTTGGAACTAGGGGGTAAAGAATATGGGTGGTGGAATGAAAGTGTTCAAAGTAAAGTTAGAGTAAAACATTATTGTTTTATAGAGTTGTATAGGTGTAAAAATGTCGAACATTGGGAAAAGTATAAGAAACCTAAGAACGAGACAAAGAAGACGGTGAGTGAAGCAAAAATCCAAGCTTTTGATGGATTAGAAATAAAGAAAAGAGTTTTAGATTAAGTGAAATGTGTTAAAGGTGAAAAAGATAAAGGTTTGGTTCAGGAAAAATATGTAAAAGATAGGTGGAAGACATATTTCTACAATTTATTTAATGAAGAATATGATATCTCACCGGACTCTAGTAGGCTAAACACTAGAGAAAAGGACCAAAACTATAATTACTACTGTTGAATTCATAAACAAGAGGTAAAAGAAGCATTGAAAATGATGAGTAAGAGTAAGGTGGTTGGGTCAGGAAATATACCTATTGAAGTATGGATTTTTTGGAGAGAGAGGTATTGAGTGGTTCACCAAACTCTTTAATCAAATTATGAGGTTAAAGAAAATGCCTGATGAATGGAGAAGAATCACTTTAGTTTTAATCTATAAGAACAAGGCGATACACAAAATTTTGCAAATTATAAAGGGATTAAACTTATGAGTCATACCATGAATTTATGGGAAATAATGATTGAACATAGAATAAGAAAAAAAGACTCAAGTCACTGAGAATTAATTTGGTTTTATGTCAGGAAGGTTGACTATGGAAGCGATCTATTTACTATGACGTATGATGGGGCAGTATCGAATGGATCAACAAGACTTGTAATTAATTTTTATTGACTTGTAGAAGGCATATGATAGAGTTCCTAGCGAGATTTTTTTGGAAATTCCTAGAGAAGAAAGGGGTTAGGATTGCACATATTTGAGTTATCTAAGATATGTGTGAAGGGGTGTCAACTAGCGTGCAAACACAAGTTGGAGAGACAAACGATTTCCCCATTATATTAGGTTTGCATCAAGGTTCAACCTTAAGCCCCTACATTTTAAACTTAATTGTGGATATATTCACGGAACACATCCAAGAGTTAGCACCGAGATGTATGTTTTTTGCAGATGATATAGTCCTACTTGGAGAGTCAAAGGAGGATTTAAATGAGAGGTTTGAGACTTGGAGACGAGCTTTAGAAACACATGGTTTTCGTCTAAGCAGAAGTAAGACAGAGTATTTGGAATGCAAGTTCAACAAAAGAAGAAGCGTTTCATCTAGAGGTGAATGTTGGAGATCATATCATCCCTTAAGTCACACAGTTTAAATATATTGGGTATATAATACAAAATGATGGAGAAATAGAGGGGGATGTAAACCATTGAATTCAAGCTGTGTGGCTGAAATGAAGGAGGGATTCAAGGATTTTATGTGACACAAAGGTACTTCTAAAACTGGAGGGACAATTTTATCGGACTGCAGTAAGACATGCGGTGTCGTACGAGACATAATGTTTGGCGCTTAAGAATCAACACGAGAGTAAAGTAAGTGTAGCATAAATGAAGATGTTGTCTCGGATGTGTGGTAAGAATAGAAAGGATAGGATTATAAATGGATATATTAGAAAGAGTTTTGTGGTAACACCTATAATAGGGAAGATGGTGGAAAATAGACTCAGGTGGTTTGAGTATGTAGAGAGAAGATTTACAGATTATGTGGTAAGCATAATAGATCAGATGGAGAAAAGTCAAACAACTAGAGGAATAGGAAAATCTATAAAGAATATAAGATAAGTCATTAAGAAAGATATCAATATTAACGATTTCGATAGAAGCATGGTTATGGATAGAACAATATGATAAATGTTGATCCATGTAGTCGACCCCACTTAGTGGGACAAAGATTGGTTGTTGTTTTTGTTGTATAAACTATATAAATATATCCCTTCTCCCTTTTTGTTTGTCGGGCGGTTCAATTGTTTTGCCTCAATGTCATGTAACATTGTTATCTCACTACCTTTGAACTTATACAATATCCTTTACATTCCTAGTTTCCATGTAATTTAATCTCGATTACAAAATTGACCAATAATAATGATTTCCCCCTGCATTTTAATGTTTCCCTTATGTAAAATTTTACATAACCATTCCAAGAAAGTTGAAGGTGAGAAAAACAAGAAAGGGGGGTTTGAATTGTTTGGAAAATAAGCGTTTTTTCAAAATGAAAACTGTAACACCCTTCTAAAATACCCCAAATTTAAATTAAAACATCAAAACATAAATCAGAGTAGATATGCAATTTAAGGGTGTCACACTTGACACTTCACACCGTTTTCCAAAATATCCTGTCATGCTCATTTATTTAATCAAAATAAGACATTTGCATAATTCGCAGCGGATAAAGTCTAACAACAATGCAAAACATGTAACACATTACATGTAAACTTGTTCAACAATCATCAATGAAAAACAAGTAAAACATCCCGTCCCGATGTTACATCTACCAGAGCATGACCCACTAAGGAACTACACTAGACTCCAAGGACTAGCTTCTACTCAATCACTGCTCGTTACCTGAAACATAGTTATAAGGGTGAGTTCCTCAATCGATATAATAAGCATTATAAAATATCATGTAATGTGAAGTAAATTAACACATTTCATCACCCTAATCATAACACACATTCAGCAACGGCAACATCAACTCATATTCATACTCATACTCATACTCATACTCAACACAACCACAAAACACACGTATAATATTGGAATACATGCATTCATATTATACGCCATACATACATTATGCAATGAGACTCCATGCATGCGGTACCGACTATTCGTGAACATATAGTTCAACCTCACCGATCAAATCCAGATACGGCTACCAAGCTCACTAGTCCCACTCATTTGAGACCTAGTGACTCACTCACTAATTCCTCACCATGGGAATTAGCTACCACCCCAAGGGCTATGATATGCACGCTAATCACCTAGCATGCAAACATCAACAACAATTCAAAATACTCACTCACTAATTCCTCACCATGGGAATTAGCTACCACCATAAAGGCCATAATATGCACGCTAACCCAACTAGTATGCAAACATCAACAATCCACAATGGACATATGCTCACACTCTAAGCCATAAAACAGTCCATTCCACATAATACATACATTCACAGCATTATGCATACAATCATACATCATCAGCATATTATCACAAAATCATAACATGTCATGCCAATTAATAATCACAGTATTAGCACACTCTACTAATACCTATACTGCTCAAAACAATGGGAAATGATCCCTACTATATCATACATCAGCTAAATTACATCACTCAGCTGAAACGATCAAAAACTGCACAACAACAGCTCAGAAAAATCACAATTCTGCTCATACGCGTATTGCCTAGTCCCATACGCGTATGGCCCATTTCTCAGCCAATCCCATACGCGTATCACCTGTCTCATACGCGTATGCTATGCGTACCACTTCCCCATACGCGTACCAACAGAGACCAAACCACGTTCAAAACATCATCTTCCTCATCCATACGCGTATTGCCTAGTGCCATACGCGTACCAAACCATCTCATACGCGTATTGCCTAGTGCCATACGCGTATGACCAGAAACCAATTTCCAGATCTGCTATGGTTTTCTCTGCTACGAGATCTCTCCAATTCAACCTTCCACAGTCCAATTCTTACACAACATTCGTTCATACTATCAAACACAGATCGTACACATTCAATTTCACAATTCCTACCCTTATTACATCTAATTCCTACGAATTTTCTTCAATTATACTCAGATCTCATTCATCCAAAATTTCACAATTTCATCATGCATCATTCTAATTAGAGTCAAATCAATGGTTTATCACTATCCATTACATGTTAACCCATAATACCCATTAAACGACGATAAACCCCCCTTACCTGAGTTAATCCGGCAATCCTTTAGCTTCGAGCTCTGCCTCTCTTCAACCCTTGTTCTCTGGCTCTTTGCCCTTTTTCCACTTTTTGAGTCGTTTCTCTGTTTTCACGTGAAAACCTCTTTTTACCAAATGGGACCTTTTCTAATTCCAACTTTTATTCCAATAATAATAATAATAATCCAATAATAATAATCCCAATAATATTCTAATAATAATCCAATTATTTAATTAAATTAATAAATATACTATTAACTTAATTTAAATAATTATCTTATTTTTATCGGGGTGTTACAACTCTCCCCCACTAAAAGAGTTTTCGTCCTCGAAAACATACCTCAAGCGAATAACTCAGGATAAGACTCCTTCATCTGACTCTCAAGTCCCCAAGTCACATTGCCACCTGCTGGTCCTCCCCAAGCTACCTTTACCAAAGCAATCTCTTTACCCCGCAACTGCTTCAACTCTCGATCCTCGATCCTCATAGGTGATGTTTCAACAGTCAGGTTATCTCTCACCTGTACATCATCTACTTGGACTACATGCGACGGATCAGGAATGTACCTCCTCAACTGAGACACATGAAAAACCTCATGCAAATTCGCAAGCGACGGCGGTAAAGCGACACGATAGGCTACCTCCCCTATCCTCTCCAAAATCTGATAAGGACCAATAAATCGAGGTGTCAACTTCTTCGACTTCAAAGCTCGACCAACCCCAGTTATCGGAGTAACACGAAGGAACACATGATCTCCCTCTTGAAACTCAAGTGACTTCCTCCTCTTATCGTGATAACTCTTCTGACGACTCTGAGCAATCTCCATCTTCTCCTGAATCATCTTAATCTTTTCCGTAGTTTGTTGAACAATCTCCGGTCCAACCACAACACTCTCACCGGACTCGTACCAACATAAAGGTGTCCGACATCTCATACCATACAAAGCTTCAAACGGTGCCATACCAATGCTCGAATGAAAACTATTGTTGTAGGTAAACTCAATCAAAGGTAAATAACAATCCCAAGCACCTCCCTTTTCCAAAACACAAGCCCTTAAAAGATCCTCCAGTGACTGAATCGTCCTCTCAGTCTGACCATCAGTCTGCAGATGATATGCAGAACTCAATCTCAGCTTAGTTCCCAAAGCCCTCTGCAAACCTTCCCAGAACTTCGATGTAAATCTAGGATCTCTGTCCGAAACAATACTCGACGGAATGCCATGCATACTTACAATTTTCTCAATATACAACTCAGCTAATCTCTCTAACGGATAATCCATTCTGATCGGAATGAAATGAGCCGATTTTGTCAATCTGTCAACAATCACCCAAATAGCGTCAAAATTCTTAATTGTCCTCGGTAAACCCGAAACAAAATCCATACTGATACTATCCCACTTTCACTCTGGAATAGCCAACGGTTGCATTAGTCCAGACGGCTTCTGATGCTCAATCTTTGACTTCTGACAAATCAAACAAGAATAAACAAAACTCGCAATTTCTCTTTTCATTCCCGGCCACCAAAATAAGTTTTTCAAATCATGATACATCTTCGTAGCTCCAGGATGAATACTCAAGCCACTGCGATGTCCTTCCTCAAGAATACTCTTCTTAAGTTCGGTAACATCCGGAATACACACCCGATTACCAAATTTCAAAACACCATTCTCATCAACTCTGAATTCACCACCTTGACCTTGATTCACTGGAGTCAACTTATCAACCAAAAACACATCGGATTTCTGACCCTCCCTAATCTCATCCAGAATACCACTCGTTAACTTCAACATTCCCAATTTAACACTATTGTGAGTACTCTCACACACCAAACTCAAGTCTCTAAACTGCTCAATTAAATCCAATTCCTTAACCATTAACATAGACATATGCAATGATTTCCGACTCAATGCATCAGCCACTACGTTTGCTTTACCCGAATGGTAATTCAAACCAAAGTCATAATCCTTCAGAAATTCTAACCATCTCCTCTGTCTCATATTCAGCTCTTTCTGATCAAACAAATACTTTAAACTTTTATGGTCACTGAAAACCTCAAATCTTGACCCGTACAAGTAATGCCTCCATAACTTCAGAACAAATACCACAACTGCCAACTCTAAATCGTGTGTCGGGTAGTTCCTCTCATGAACTTTCAGTTGTCTCGAAGCATAAGCTACAACCTGCTTATTCTGCATCAAAACACCACCCAAACCCAACAATGAAGCATCACAGTAAACCTCAAATGGTTCCACGGACTTGGTAATATTAGAATAGGAGCAGTAGTTAACCTTCTCTTTAATTCTTGGAAACCTTCTTCACATTTTGAGTCCCAAACAAACGCTTGCCCCTTTCTAGTCAACATCGTCAACGGTAACGCCAACATAGAAAATCCCTCAATGAACTTCCTATAATAACCTGCAAGTCCAAGAAAACTCCTTATCTCAGAAACTGACTTCGGAGCTTCCCACTTAGATACCGCTTCTATCTTAGAAGGATCAACAGCAACACCACCTCTTGAAATCACATGACCAAGAAAACTAACCTCTTCTAACCAAAATTCACACTTAGACAGTTTAGCAAATAACTTCTTTTCTCGTAGAACTCCTAAAACCACTCTCAAATGTTCAGCATGCTCTTCTCCAGATTTCGAATACACCAAAATATCGTCAATAAACACCACAACAAACTTGTCTAGGTATGGATGGAAAATCCTATTCATATACTCCATAAATACCCCAGGCGCATTAGTCACACCAAAAGGCATTACAGAATACTCATAATGTCCATACCTTGTTCTGAAAGCAGTCTTCTGAATATCCTCAGTTTTCACACGTATCTGATGATACCCCGATCTCAAATCTATTTTGCTGAACACACTCGCCCCAACCAACTGATCCATCAAATCATCAATCCTCGGCAAAGGATACCGATTCTTGATCGTCACTTTATTCAGTTGCCTGTAGTCCACACACAACCTCATAGTACCTTCTTTCTTCTTAACCAATAACACTGGTGCACCCCACGGCGACACACTCGGACGAATAAATTTCTTATCCAACAGATCTTCCAGCTGACTCTTCAATTCAGTTAACTCAACAGCAGACATACGGTACGGAGCCATCGATATCGGCCTAGTACCAGGTACCAAAACAATCGAGAACTCAACTTCACGCTCTGGCGGTAATTCATTCACTTCTTCAGGAAACACATCAGGAAAATCACACACCACGACTAGATCGCAAATCACCAGTTTATCTTTAGCCTCCAAAGTCGCTAACAGCATAAACAACTCTGCCCCATCTGCTACTGCCTCATTCACCTGCCTTGCTGATAGAAACAAACTCTTTCCTTCCTCAATCTCAGGAAAGATCACAGTCTTATCAAAACAGTTGATATAAACTCGGTTAAACACCAACTAGTTCATACCCAGGATAACATCAATCTGCACTAGTGGAAGACACACAAGGTCCATCCCAAAGTCTCTACCAAAAATACTCAAAGGACAATTTAAACAAACTGAAGTAGTAATCACTGAACCCTTCGCAGGAGTATCAATCACCATACTCCCATGCATATCAGATATCTCTAATTTAAGTTTCACAGCACAATCCAAAGATATAAAGGAATGAGTCGCACCTGTGTTAATAATAGCTACAAGAGGAAAGCCATTAATATAACACGTACCTCGGATCAAACGATCATCTGCAAAAGTCTCAGAACCCGATAAAGCAAAAACCTGGCCTCCCGACTGGTTCTCTTTCTTCGGCTTAGGACACTGTGGGCTGATATGACCCACCTCTCCACAGTTGAAACAAGTCATAGTCTTCAACCGGCACTCTGCAGCCAAGTGACCACCTTTTCCACACTTGAAACACTTCTTCTCATTACTGGTACACTCATGGATACGATGTCCAGCCTGACCACATCTGTAACACTTAGCAGGGGCACTGGAGTCTCCCCCACTAGGCCTCCTCATCCCACTCTGCCTCTGGAAACCTTTGCCAACTGCATACGGTTTTGCACGATCATTCTGATTCTTGCCTTTCCTATCAACCCTTTGCTGATAGCTCTCTGCTCTAGCCTTGGTATCCTGTTCAAAAATCCTGCAACAGTCAACCAAATCAGAAAACACTCTAATCCGCTGATACCCAATAGCCTGCTTGATCTCAGGACGTAACCCGTTCTCAAACTTCACACATTTTGAAAATTCCCCAGTAGCCTCGTTATAGGGAGTGTAATACTTCGACACCTCTGTGAACTTAGCAGCATACTCAGTAACAGACCGGTTACCCTGCTTCAATTCTAAGAACTCTATCTCTTTCTTTCCTCTGACATCCTCTGGAAAGTACTTCCTCAGGAATCTCTCTCTGAACACCGCCCAAGTGATCTCATCACTCCCAGCAGCTTCCAACTCAGTGCGGGTAGCAACCCACCAATCATCTGCTTCCTCTGACAGCATATGCGTACCGAACCTGACCTTCTGGTTATCGGCACACTCCGTCACTCGGAAGATCCTCTCGATCTCCTTCAACCACTTCTGAGCACCATCTGGATCGTATGCTCCCTTGAACATTGGAGGATTGTTCTTCTGGAACTCACTCAGTTGACGAGCAGCTCCCAATCCCACAACATTCGGATTCCCTCCAAGTACTCCAGCTAGCATACCCAGAGCCTCAGCAATCGCAACATCGTCTCTTCCTCTCCCAGCCATCTCTATTCTGAAAACCCAACAAGCTAAAGCAATAAGTACTGAGAGGGTTACACAACACCTATCCCGTACAGGGGAACGGAATAATTACGACTCAACTCGACCGACTATGCTCTGATACCACTAATGTAACACCCTTCTAAAATACCCCAAATTTAAATTAAAACATCAAAACATAAATCAGAGTAGATATGCAATTTAAGGGTGTCACACTTGACACTTCACACCGTTTTCCAAAATATCCTGTCATGCTCATTTATTTAATCAAAATAAGACATTTGCATAATTCGCAGCGGATAAAGTCTAAAAACAATGCAAAACATGTAACACATTACATGTAAACTTGTTCAACAATCATCAATGAAAAACAAGTAAAACATCCCGTCCCGATGTTACATCTACCAGAGCATGACCCACTAAGGAACTACACTAGACTCCAAGGACTAGCTTCTACTCAATCACTGCTCGTTACCTGAAACATAGTTGTAAGGGTGAGTTCCTCAATCGATATAATAAGCATTATAAAATATCATGTAATGTGAAGTAAATTAACACATTTCATCACCCTAATCATAACACACATTCAGCAACGGCAACATCAACTCATATTCATACTCATACTCATACTCATACTCAACACAACCACAAAACACACATATAATATTGGAATACATCCATTCATATTATACGCCATACATATATTATGCAATGAGACTCCATGCATGCGGTACCGACTATTCGTGAACATATAGTTCAACCTCACCGATCAAATCCAGATACGGCTACCAAACTCACTAGTCCCACTCATTTGAGACCTAGTGACTCACTCACTAATTCCTCACCATGGGAATTAGCTACCACCCCAAGGGCTATGATATGCACGCTAATCACCTAGCATGCAAACATCAACAACAATTCAAAATACTCACTCACTAATTCCTCACCATGGGAATTAGCTACCACCATAAAGGCCATAATATGCACGCTAACCCAACTAGTATGCAAACATCAACAATCCACAATGGACATATGCTCACACTCTAAGCCATAAAACAGTCCATTCCACATAATACATATATTCACAGCATTATGCATACAATCATACATCATCAGCATATTATCACAAAATCATAACATGTCATGCCAATTAATAATCACAGTATTAGCATACTCTACTAATACCTATACTGCTCAAAACAACGGGAAATGATCCCTACTATATCATACATCATCTAAATTACATCACTCAGCTGAAACGATCAAAAACTGCACAACAACAGCTCAGAAAAATCACAATTCTGCTCATACGCGTATTGCCTAGTGTCATACGGTGAACTGACTTGGGGTTTTTTGCTTTTTATCGCAATGTCGCGGATAGCAAGAGTCGCCACCGACTTTTCTTTTATCCAATAAGGAAAGGTGGAAAAGAACAGGAAAGACCTCAATAGATTTTGGGTTCGGGAGGTACATTATACAAAGGGAAGGTATTAGCACCCTTTGTATCCATGGTTATCCATGGGCTCTTAATTGCTGGATCACTTATATTTTTGTCTGAAAAGTGTTGGTGAATTGTTTAAAAAGGTTTCGAAAAGAGAGTTTAACTTTGTAATGATTCTCGTATGAATGTATACAAAGTATTTATCTCGTTTAATTTTGAAAGCGGTTTAGAAAAGGTTTTGAAAAGAGAATTTAACTTTGTAATGATTCTTGTATGAATGTATACAAAGTGGTTATCTCGTTTAGTTTTGAAAGTTGTTTTAGAAAATATAACTCGGTAATGATTCTTGTATGAATGTATACCAAGTGGTGATTTTCTAAAAGATGTTTTGAAAGGTGTGGGGTGTGAAAAATATTTTAGGTTGTGATCCAGTAATTTATACCTTCCTAAGGTCGTTATGGGCATTTCCTATCCTTATGAGGGTAAAACTGTCCTTACTATTGAGAAGTAAGTAGTTTTATCCTTTGGATGTAAAAGGGTCATTGTAGGGTCATCGATAGGTCATTGAAGGCCACAGTTGTAAGGATACCTTAGCATTCGAAGGGACGATCATCATTTAACCGTAGGCTACACCGAAGGGTCATCGAGGGACAAAATCGTATTTTCGAAGGCAACATCCGAGGGACCATGATTTATCTTATGATGATTTAACCGAAGGGTCTTTGCTAAGTGTATCCCTACATTCGCGGGACATGACCGTTATACCGTAATACCGCAAGGCAACAAAGAGAGGTCCAAGATCACATATTTAAAGGCCATATTTTAAAGTCAATTAGGTGATTAGGATGAATCTCCACATTAAAATCAATACATTAAAATTAATACATTAAAATTAACACATTAAAATTAATTAAGCAATTGAGGGTGGATCTTCACAAGGGTATCCCACAAATAAAATGGAAGACCTAAACAACAATCTTTTCCTGGGACATGTGAACCTTTTCAAAATTCAGCAAACGGGTTAGAATACCAAATCAGGGTGCAATCGAGGATCACACCGCAAAAGAAACACAGCAGCAAAAACGCCATGCAAAACAATGTATGATGATAAGGGAACAGATCAGAGAAGCATAGCACAGAACAAACGAAATATAAGCGACTGTCCCGTTCGCCTCTGCCTCGCCTAGCGAAGGCCTAGCGAATACTCGCTACATGCTCTCTTAGCGATGTGCTAGCGAGCGGCTGCGGGTTTTGAATTTCAGAACAGTATGATCTCAGCATGCTGCATGCCTTATTGCCTTCAATTACAGAAATAATATGGTCAAACATTCAGGATATTCAGGCGTACTGGAATTCACATGCAAAGTCTAATTACATATCCAAAAATTCAATCATGATGCATTATGTATTTAGAGATTACAAATTGGAAGCATAAAACAATAATGATACGCAAACCTGTTTGCAATGGAGTGGTAATGCTGAATTGGCAAGTCACTTTTGGTATCGGGTTGGGTTGGGCGGCAGTAACTTCGGTGCGGATGAGCGGCCGTCAGGGTTTCTTCACTCTGACTTCTCTAGGCTACTCTCCAGGGTTTCTATGCCAGGGTTTCCGTCCGTCTTCGTCTGTTCTCGTCCGTCTTCGTCGGTTTTCGTCCTCTTTTCATTACTGAAATGCTGGTATTTATAATGCTCTTTTTGGTGACCTAATGGGCTCAGAGTGAAGCCCAGAATTTTCTGTTATCTGTCAGCTTCGCTAGGCGAGCGTGTAGCGAACGTGTAGCGAACGTTCTCTAGGCGAGCGTGTAGCGAACGTTCGCTAGGCGAGCGTGTAGCGAACGTGTAGCGAACAAGCCAGTTTGGGCCATTTTCTGGATTGGGCCATTCGTGAGCTGGGCCTTTGTTCCTTTAAGATCAGTGTCATAAAAATGAGTCGGAGTGCCCTGAAAAATGTCTTGAAATATTAATGGGCAAATTTTGGGGTATGACAGCTGCCCCTGTTCAATATTCTTGAACCGAGAGAGTCAGAATGGTATGTACGCCATTCGTGGTCTGGAGGTGGAAGATTATTGAACACTTAGAATGCCCCAAAAATTTGCACTTGTCAATTAGTTAGTCTTGATGGAGATGGGTTTAAAGATGCCACCTAGGAAGTTTGATGATGAGAGCTTCAGAGTTCGTCGTACGTTAGAAGATATCTGAAGTCATGGGTGTCACTGGGTCATACGCTAGACCGTATAGTGAGTCATTCATTAGGCCGTCGACTTCACTAGGGAGTTAGAATGGGTCATACGCTGCTGGGGATAACAGATCAGGATGGATCATACGCTAGATCGTATCTGAGTTGCAGAATGGGCCGTCTGTTAGGCTGTATCTGACGAAAAGTAGTCGTACGCTAGACTACACCTCGGGATGTACCGTACGCTAGGTAGTATCTGAGGAATGAAGATCCGAATGGGTCGTACGCTAGACCGTATTGTTGGAGGAGTAATATGTTGTGCCGAATCAAAATGAGATAAGAATCCGAATGAGTCATACACTGCTGGGGATAAAGGATCAGAATGGATCGTACGCTAGATCGTATCTGAGTTGCGGAACGAGCCGTCCGTTAGGCTGTATCGTTACTGGGGGTGAAGGATCAGAATGGATCGTATGCTAGATCGTATCTGAGTTGTAGACTGAGCCGTCCGTTAGGCTGTACCTGATGATGAAGGGGGTAGTCGTACGCTAGACTACACTTCAGAATGTACCGTACGCTAGGTAGTATCTGAGGACTTGAAGGTCTAACTGGGTCGTACATTAGACCGTACTTGAGCAGAATGAGCCGTCCGTTAGGCTGAATCTGATGATGAAAGGGGTAGTCGTACGCTAGACTACACTTCAGAATGTACCGTATGCTAGGTAGTATCTGAGGACTTGAAGGTCTAACTGGGTCGTACATTAGACTGTCTATGAGTTGTTGAAGGTCAGAATGGATCGTACGTTAAATCGCATTTGAGTTGAAGGAGTCATATATTAAGCTGAATCAGAATGGACCGTACGCTAGGCTGTATCTGATAGTATTTGTATATGTTGTATTTGCAATGAATGTCTGGGATGGGCTTATAGATGCCATCGTTAGGAGGATGTCAGAATGAATATTGACATGGAGTATATCTGAAAGATGTAGTTGAATCCTGAACGTAATTGATGAGGATGTCCGTCTGAATGGACCTTTGTTTTGACTGTATCAGGGGAATAATTAACCTGAAAAATAAAGTTAGCTTCATGCCATGTCATGATGCATGAGATGTTTTATGCTTTCGAAAATAACTGCGAACGATGTATGCATGCGTATGCTGTGAAATGATGTAATGAATGAATTATGCATCTGAAAAGTTCTTCCAGAGGACTCTACTGGGGAAAACAAATCTCAATCTTCTGGTTGGGAGATACTGGTATCGATGACCCTTTCTTAGCCGGGGATGCTTGATTTCTGTCTGATGGTAGAAATGTTCAACAGAAACCTGGCTGGGGGTGGAAGAGATGACCCATTTGTCTAGTAATGCCACTCTCTTCTGGGAATGACTGGCTTTGCTGGGGAATAGAATTAGCAACAGATTCATTGGACAGCATGGTTAGACCTTCTCCTCGATCCTGAAGTCTCGTAGTAATCGCTATTTCTATTTTATGCATGCATTTTTGGTAAACATCGATCATATTCAACTGCATATATCAATTCAAGTTAAATCAATGGACGTTTATGCAAACAAAACAGAAAAAGTAAAAGAAAAGCATCTTTTTGGAAACAACATTGTATTGATTTTGAAAGAAGACCTATAAACAGGCAATCTGTGTATAAGGAGATAGAAATCCTAGTAAGAGGAAATTGTCAGGCAAACAAAGAGAAAGCTATGCAGAAAAAGTCCTATCGATTCTAATTCCGCTACTGTCATTATGTCTTCAAGCCTCTCATCTCCTGCGGTCGGATAAAAGTGATTAGCTTGTTCAGTCCTTTGAATCTGGGTGAAGCTGACCGAGAACGGGACATAGTCATACGCTTTAATCCCTAATTTTTGCCTGGACCGCCCTTTCAGGTTTTCAGTCCACCAGGATACCCTTTTTTGCCCAAGCCGCCTTTTCAGGTTTTCGACTTGCCGGGTGTACATGCGTAGTCTTTTTTTTAACTATGTCCGTGTTCACGGGATGCGGGGACTCTTCGTCCTCCATTGTAGCAAGCATCATGGCTCCACCAGAGAATACCTTCTTAACTACAAATGGCCCTTCGTATGTGGGAGTCCATTTGCCTCTGGGATCACCTTGTGGTAGAATGATACGCTTTATTACCAAGTCGCCGCTTCAGAATCAGGTGTTTTATTTTGAACTGCGTGCAGAGTTCAGTAATCATCTTGTTGTTCAGATTAGCACCATTATCAGTGATAGCTCTTTCAGGAGACAACAGGTTTCTCAAATAGATCTTTGATAGAATCCATCTTAAGATGAAGCGGTATGATTCAACATATACTGTCTTAGTCGGCGAGCAGCCCAGGCCAAAGCACAGCAAGCTTTCTCGAGCTGTGAATATCTTGTTTCACAGTCGGTACCTTTTTGGCTAAGGTGGTATATTGCATGCTCTTTTCGACCAGACTCGTCATGTTGCCCCAACACACACCCTATTGGATTTTCTAACATGGTCAAATACATGATTAGAGGTCTTCCTTCAACTGGTGGTATCAGAATTGGAGGTTCTTGGAGATACTTCTTGATTTTGTCTTAGTAATTTGAAGATGGATTTGCAAGTAGCGGTCAAATGGGAGCTAAATCGGGCGACGTGGTCCAGATTTACGATTTCGATCGATGCCCCATGCGGCTGAATAGTCTTTTCTTCTTGCAGTAGTCTGGCAAGCTCTTCAGGTACTTCACAATCTTCCTCACTTCCATCCTCGGCTTGGTAGATCGGATTTTCAAAGTCATAATGAACAGTAGCAGAGTTATTACCAACAGGATCCAGAGTGGATATGGATCGGTAAATTGTTACGTGAGTGTGTGCAAGAATACATAGCTTTGTTTAAAAGAAGACAGGAAAGATAAAGAGCGCAATATTTGAATGCAAAAAGTCCATTGATTCATTGAATGTGAATATGCTTATGAAAATGACAGAACCCTTGAAAAATTAGCTATTGTGCCCCGGGTATAGACACAATACTTTAAAACACTAAAATAGTAATAACAATTACTCCTGACTAAAGGAACTCAGGATAGTGTCTTCAGCCTTCCAATTATTGAGTCCGTCGCCAATTGTTGGGAAAATCCAGCTATCCAGGTCACAGTCGCTGTCAGCATCTTCTACAGCATTAACAGTCTCGTCATGATTAGGCAGAGGAGCAGTGATGACATTAGGAGTCTCCGGAGGATCAGAGGTAACTGCCTGTATCTTTCCACTTCGAATGTCGCTTTCAACATGTTCACCTGTTAATATAAGTTCAGTGAAACCCAATGAGGAACTCCTTAATAGATGGCCGTAGAATGGGCCAGTCAGTGTGCTCATGAACATGTCCACTAATTCTCGATCAGTCATAGGGGGTTTGACTCCGCCAGCCAAATCTCTCCATTTTTGAGCATATTCTTTGAAGCCTTCTTTAGATCCCATGGTCATATTCTGCAACTGTAGCCGAGTAGGCGCTAATTCAGAATTGTATTGGTAGTGTTTGTAGAAAGCTGTCGCTAAATCAGTCCAGGTGCGGATGTCAGAGCTCTCGAGCTGATAATACCATTCCAACTGTGTGCCAGCCAGACTTTCTTGGAAGAAATGGATCCATAGTTTCCTATTGGTGGTATACGGCTGAATCTTTCTCACATAAGCTCTCAGATGCATCTGAGGACAAGATGCCCCATCATACTTAGAGAAAGCGGGGACCTTGAATTTGCGGGGAATGACCACATCAGAGACTAGACCCAAGCTTTCGAAGTCCAGACCGGGCGTCTTCTGACCTTCCATAGCTAGCATACGTTCTTCCAGCAACTTGTACTCATCATCTCTTGGAGAGTACTGTTCATTCTCATAATCTTCATTGACGTCCTCAGGGTTGAAGAGATCAACATTCTCATCTTCGGAATCTGTCTCTGTTTCTTCTTCTTGATCCTTCGGAATTCTAATCTCGACTCCTGCGGCCTGGCGTTTGAGCCTTCTTCCCGGGTTGATGTAACTCACAGGTTTCTTGTCTTCCTTTTTCTCGAGCAAGAGAGCCTTCAGTTCCTCCTGCCCCTTGGATAAGTTCAAGATCATCTCCTGGAGTTGGGCATTTTGAGCCTGGAGATCCTTGACAATTTGTTTGAGGTCCATTTTTCTATTTGGAGGAAAACCGTGAGAACATTGATCCCTTTAGAGTACCTGTTATGCAATGTTATGTCATGCTATGCAATGTATGAAATGTTTTCAATGTTTAAAGTCCTTGAAATGGTTAGTACAATGCCATGATGTTATGATGTTATGATGTTATGTAAATAACAAGCACAAGCAAGTCACACAACAGTCATTCCTAGGTTTTAAGGCTTGCATGAGTTCCATAGGTAAGTACCCTCCCCACTGAAGTTTGGTTGGTTCAACCTGTCCTAGAATAGTAACCGGGTTCTAAAAGGATCTCAAATCATCGACCTTTCTTTAAGTCCACTTCAGTGCAACACCAAGTGGTTGACCGAAGCTTCCCTAAAGTCCAATCTCAAAGAGTGTAGTATCGAGTCTCAACCAACCCCAGTCGGAACCGAAGTCAGTTACCTCACTACTTTCTAATGGCTAGGATGAGTCAATTAGGGTTCTAAAGGTCGGGTTAATGCTTTGACGACACCACGCGGAAGCCAAATTTTTCCTCAAGTAAACATGAGGAACATCAGGACATCCAAAGTGTCACATTAACCGTAGCCATCATTTTAACCATTCCGGTATACGCCGGATAGTCGCGATGATCTATTGCTACTTACCTAAGGTACACTAGATCCGGGTGTAGGATCTTTCACTCAAAAATACCCAAGCAATCCCTTAAAAGTAAATCAGACAATTTGGAATAAGTGATCTTGTTTTTAAGGTAACCTCTCTTTTTAAGGATCCCCAGCAGAGTCGCCAGTTCTGTCATACGGTGAACTGACTTGGGGTATTTTGCTTTTTATCGCAATGTCGCGGATAGCAAGAGTCGCCACCGACTTTTCTTTTATCCAATAAGGAAAGGTGGAAAAGAACAGGAAAGACCTCAATAGATTTTGGGTTCGGGAGGTACATTATACAAAGGGAAGGTATTAGCACCCTTTGTATCCATGGTTATCCATGGGCTCTTAATTGCTGGATCACTTATATTTTTGTCTGAAAAGTGTTGGTGAATTGTTTAAAAAGGTTTCGAAAAGAGAGTTTAACTTTGTAATGATTCTCGTATGAATGTATACAAAGTATTTATCTCGTTTAATTTTGAAAGCGGTTTAGAAAAGGTTTTGAAAAGAGAATTTAACTTTGTAATGATTCTTGTATGAATGTATACAAAGTGGTTATCTCGTTTAGTTTTGAAAGTTGTTTTAGAAAAATATAACTCGGTAATGATTCTTGTATGAATGTATACCAAGTGGTGATTTTCTAAAAGATGTTTTGAAAGGTGTGGGGTGTGAAAAATATTTTAGGTTGTGATCCAGTAATTTATACCTTCCTAAGGTCGTTATGGGCATTTCCTATCCTTATGAGGGTAAAACTGTCCTTACTATTGAGAAGTAAGTAGTTTTATCCTTTGGATGTAAAAGGGTCATTGTAGGGTCATCGATAGGTCATTGAAGGCAACAGTTGTAAGGATACCTTAGCATTCGAAGGGACGATCATCATTTAACCGTAGGCTACACCGAAGGGTCATCGAGGGACAAAATCGTATTTTCGAAGGCAACATCCGAGGGACCATGATTTATCTTATGATGATTTAACCGAAGGGTCTTTGCTAAGTGTATCCCTACATTCGCGGGACATGACCGTTATACCGTAATACCGCAAGGCAGCAAAGAGAGGTCCAAGATCACATATTTAAAGGCTATATTTTAAAGTCAATTAGGTGATTAGGATGAATCTCCACATTAAAATCAATACATTAAAATTAACACATTAAAATTAATTAAGCAATTGAGGGTGGATCTTCACAAGGGTATCCCACAAATAAAATGGAAGACCTAAACAACAATCTTTTCCTGGGACATGTGAACCTTTGCAAAATTCAGCAAACGGGTTAGAATACCAAATCAGGGTGCAATCGAGGATCACACCGCAAAAGAAACACAACAGCAAAAACGTCATGCAAAACAATGTATGATGATAAGGGAACAGATCAGAGAAGCATAACACAGAACAAACGAAATATAAGCGACTGTCCCGTTCGCCTCTGCCTCGCCTAGCGAAGGCCTAGCGAATACTCGCTACATGCTCGCTTAGCGATGTGCTAGTGAGCGGCTGCGGGTTTTGAATTTCAGAACAGTATGATCTCAGCATGCTGCATGCCTTATTGCCTTCAATTACAGAAATAATATGGTCAAACATTCAGGATATTCAGGCGTACTGGAATTCACATGCAAAGTCTAATTACATATCCAAAAATTCAATCATGATGCATTATGTATTTAGAGATTACAAATTGGAAGCATAAAACAATAATGATACGCAAACCTGTTTGCAATGGAGTGGTAATGCTGAATTGGCAAGTCACTTTTGGTATCGGGTTGGGTTGGGCGGCGGTAACTTCGGTGCGGATGAGCGGCCGTCAGGGTTTCTTCACTCTGACTTCTCTAGGCTACTCTCCAGGGTTTCTATGCCAGGGTTTCCGTCCGTCTTCGTCTGTTTTCGTCCGTCTTCGTCGGTTTTCGTCCTCTTTTCATTACTGAAATGCTGGTATTTATAATGCTCTTTTTGGTGACCTAATGGGCTCAGAGTGAAGCCCAGAATTTTCTGTTATCTGTCAGCTTCGCTAGGCGAGCGTGTAGCGAACGTGTAGCGAACGTTCGCTAGGCGAGCGTGTAGCGAACGTTCGCTAGGCGAGCGTGTAGCGAACGTGTAGCGAACAGGCCAGTTTGGGCCATTTTCTGGATTGGGCCATTCGTGAGCTGGGCCTTTGTTCCTTTAAGATCAGTGTCATAAAAATGAGTCGGAGTGCCCTGAAAAATGTCTTGAAATATTAATGGGCAAATTTTGAGGTATGACACCTAGTCCCATACGCGTATGGCCCATTTCTCAGCCAATCCCATACGCGTATCACCTGTCTCATACGCGTATGCTACGCGTACCACTTCCCCATACGCGTACCAACAGAGACCAAACCACGTTCAAAACATCATCTTCCTCATCCATACGCGTATTGCCTAGTGCCATACGCGTACCAAACCATCTCATACGCGTATTGCCTAGTGCCATACGCGTATGACCAGAAACCAATTTCCAGATCTGCTATGGTTTTCTCTGCTACGAGATCTCTCCAATTCAACCTTCCACAGTCCAATTCTTACACAACATTCGTTCATACTATCAAACACAGATCGTACACATTCAATTTCACAATTCCTACCCTTATTACATCTAATTCCTACGAATTTTCTTCAATTATACTCAGATCTCATTCATCCAAAATTTCACAATTTCATCATGCATCATTCTAATTAGAGTCAAATCAATGGTTTATCACTACCCATTACATGTTAACCCATAATACCCATTAAACGACGATAAACCCCCCTTACCTGAGTTAATCCGGCAATCCTTTAGCTTCGAGCTCTGCCTCTCTTCAACCCTTGTTCTCTGGCTCTTTGCCCTTTTTCCACTTTTTGAGTCGTTTCTCTGTTTTCACGTGAAAACCTCTTTTTACCAAATGGGACCTTTTCTAATTCCAACTTTTATTCCAATAATAATAATAATAATCCCAATAATATTCTAATAATAATCCAATTATTTAATTAAATTAATAAATATACTATTAACTTAATTTAAATAATTATCTTATTTTTATCGGGGTGTTACAAAAACCACACAAGGATTTTATACTGGTTCGCTTATAACACAAAGCTACTTCAGTCCACCCGGCCAAGGTGATTTCGCCTTCAACAAGGACTTAATCCACTAATCTTGAAAGATTGATTACAAACAATGTCTAAGAGAAAGATCTCTTAGTCCTCTCAAGTATACAGACTGCACAGAGTCACTTGAGGAAATACAACAAAGATGAAAACTTATGTAATCTAGAGTGCTTCTAAGATAAGCAAATATTACAACAGTAAGAACAATGTGTTTCACGTTTTAAGCAAAAGCTTTGTGAAGATTGAGAGAATAAAACGTTTTTGTGTGTTGATATTTCAGTATTTTCTTGTTGTGTTGTTGTACTTGTATATATTGTATGCACAATGTTGATTTGCAGTCCTTTATATATAGGAGTGAAGTAGTCGTTGAAACTGATGGACAATGTTTTGAATTAATGCCATAACTTATATAGCTTCTTGCCAAAATGACTTTCTCTCCTTGAATGACTACTTTCCAAATATAGTTTCTTTTCATTTGAATTTGGAGTTTAACGTCTCTTTCTGTATTAGGAAATCTATTTCCAAAACTTTATTTGAAGTTAACGTTACTCTTCCTTATTTAGCAATTCCATAATCTGAGTCTTCGTGTTTCTGGAGATTTTGGAATCTTGGAATCTTACTTCTGATGTTGATCTCTTTTGAGTTCTGATGGTTTCTTCAGATAGCGCTGATAGCTTCTGGAGTTTGACATACCGTTGTTCAGAGTCAGAAGTTCTAGAGCGTACTTCTCGTTCAGATGCTTATGATATTTTGCTGTTTTGCTCAGAGTTAGACTTTCTTGAATCATGTTTCTTCTTCAGATACTTCTGGTCTTCTGATAATTTGTATTTGATATGATTATGTATCTGATGATTTCTTCCTTCTTTCCTTAGAACCCTACACACTTAGAAACTTTTTGTTAGGGTGCCAATTTTGGTTTCATCCTTTGTTATCATCAAAATCATGGAATCTGTTGTAGAACAATTTTTATTCTTACAAAAGTGACCAGTAGAGAGTCCTATATGTTCTTGATTATGTACACCATTTTTCCCAATTCTAGTAATACTAATTTGTGTGAACTTTAACTCTAAGTTTAGGCCAGGTTTATAACATAGGATTACATGCCATTTCTAAAACACTTCCTTACATATCTTGTAAAAATAAGATTGCACCTTGTGATTCCTACTACTTTGCTAAACATAAGAAGTTTTCATTTCCCAATAATATTACTTTTTCTAATGCACCTTTTGACATATTACATGTTGACTAGTGAGGATCTCACTCTACTATTTATAATTTAGACCATAAATACTTTCTAAAATTAGATGATGATTACACAAAATATATTTGGAGTCATCTTTCTTAAAACCAAAGATCAAATCAAAAAGAATTTATGTTAATTTATAGCCTACATTGAAAATCAAGTTCACACCACTCTTAAATGCCTAAGATATTATAATGGCACTGAGTTCATTACATTATCTAATTTTCTCATATACTTAGGTATCCTAAACCAATAATCTTGTGTTGAAATACCACAACTAAATGAGGTGGTATAAAGAAAACACCAACATATCTTGAATGTGACCGGTTCCTTGTATTCCATTCCAGAACTACATAATATGTGAAATTTATATGTTCAACAAGTTATCCATATATTTAATAAATTATCAAGAAATGTTATCTTTTATGAAACACATTTCCTTTTCAATCTTTTAGACCAAAAAATTCCAACATTACCACACAAAACTCTTTATATGTACTTGACCACTTCCCTATAATGAGACACATGCTTATTTCCTTAACCCTTACACTACTATTAATCTATTACCTTCCTTTGATACTAGTTCTTCAATTAGTTATCCTTTATCTAAGACTCCCCATTTTGTTTCTCACCTATTAACATATATACGTCTACTTCTAAAAATCAAAACCAATTTAAATACCCTACACCAAGTTCCAATAATCATGTTCTCCATATGAACTCTGCAGAGATTTAATTACCTACTAATTAGTTTAATACTCTTGATAACACAAGTACAAATAACAATGTTATACCCAATAGTTCAACCCCTTGCACCTCTCTTGCCACATCTCAGTATACTTTAATTGCTCGTTGTTCTGAATTTCTACCCATCCTTTCTATGATTTTACATGCAGTTGTGTGGACCATTTGGTCTATTTGTAACAACAAGCTTTTCTCTGAATCTCCAGCAAATGTGAAAGAGGTGGTGGATAAAAGTATTTTGTTGGTTTGGAATTTATTTCTTTACAGGCCACCAGCGAACTAATTTTATTTTCTGATTGGCTTCAGAACCCTATCATGTGTATTAATCAATAAAGGTCCAAGATGTCGGTCTCTCTCCAAAAGGGTGCAGTGGTTTCAGCTTTCATGTGTGGTTGTTTGTTCTATTGATGATGGAGCTGGTGGTCTGACCTCTATCTTAATTATTTGGTGGGTCAAACTTTAGAGTGCAACCTTCTATTTTGGATTTTTTCTCTCTTATGTTTTTTTTGCTCCTATTTCTGCTCGTGGTTATTTCTAAATCTCTTTTATATTATTTTTTGTGTTTCTTTCTACTTTTGTACTTGTCCTTTGTGGCCCTTCTTGAGCCATTTATCTCTATACTTTGTTGTTATTGATTTTTTTCCTTCTATTTCCTCTTTTAATATATATATATATATATATATATATATATATATATATATATATATATATATATATATATATATATATATATATATATATATATATATATATATATATATATATATATATATATATATATATATATATATATATATATATCGAATAACTTTCCATTTTCTGTTAAAGATTTTGAATTTATGTTGCCTCTAATTTTTTAAATCTTGCTCTAATTTTTATATATTCATTCTTAGGTTCTGTTTCATGGAGAGATCATAATCTCATTGTTTATTTACACTATACTTACAGGTAATATCTTTCTTTCTTTGTAAATCCATTTTCTTTGGAATCAATGGTTTTTGCAGCTTGTCCATAGACCTATACTCCATAGTTTCTCACTTGTTTCCACAGAAAAATTGTAGGTATGTTGAATTTTTTTCTATGTACTGCATTTGAGAAACAAGTATGGAGTGTCCCATTGTAGTCCTGTAGCCCATCTTTAGTCTATTTTGTAGGCAATTATTCTTTTGTAACCATTGTAGTCCATTTTGTTGACAGAGAAACATCTTGATATTTCACTTGTAATACCAATACACAGAAATGAAATTGCTCTTTAGGTAATGATGAATTTCATTTCTATAGTTTGATGTTTTGTTGTATTTTCGACAGTTCCAAATTATCGCTAATTTGTAATTTGATTTTCCGGTTTGTAGATGTTGATTTCTTTATATTTTGTAGAAATGTACTTAAGCCATCCCTTAAATCGAACTTAGAATGGAATCCATTGCAATTTGTATTTAGTTTGAGTAAGTTGGTCAAAGTTAAAATATGCATGCCTTGAATTACAAGTTAGAAAGCTTAAAATTAGATGTTTTTAGAGTTTGATTCAAATCAAAGATATGAATGTTTCAAATCAATTATTCAATGTGATATTTGGAATTCGGCTTTGTATTAGTGACACGAATCAAGGATATGTTATTCGAATCACATATCTCCTTGATGATTAAATCAACTATGATTTCAATCATGTAATTGCTTGATTCGAACCACATGTATCAAATTATGATCCGAATCAAACAAGCCATTTTCAAAATTTATCACTTTGATTCATTCATTTGATTCAAATCATAATTGTATCATATGACCCAAATCAATTGCTAATTTTCCACCTATTTAGTGTCTTACCTCTAACACCTATATAAATCATTTTTGCCATTCTCTCCATAAATTGAATAAAAAATATTTCATACCAGTTGGTGTTCAACAATTTGAAAATAATCAAAAACCATACTTTCACAAGTCTAGAAAACCTTGTGCGTACGTTCTTCTTTCACACATTGACTCTAAAGTCAACCCTATAGAAAAACTTCATAGTGTGTTGATTGATTTAGACTTGTTTAGAAGTTATGTGAGTTTCTTCAAGATAGCCAACAATCTTCATCCTTGAACCGAAAAACTTCATTGTTGTGGTACTCAACTTCAAAAATTGAGTGTGAGTGGTATATATAAGGTACATTAGGGAATCTAATGCTTTTTTTGTGTATTAAATTAAATATTTGATATTAACCTTATGATGCTTAGAGGTTGACTTCTAGCAAGACAATATTATTTTATGCTCTATTGAAGGCTTCAGTAGTTCCAAGTGAAGGTAGCTACGAAACAAAGTTGGGGATTTTAAAGATCATTGAATAAAACAAAGGCTCAGACAAGGTACCACTAGAGTAGGGTGAAGATTGTTGCGAAACAAACTCTTGGAGCAGAACTTTGGGTCTAGTAAGGAAATTGGCTAAAGATTAAGTGAAGATCGTGAATTCGACAGTTTGAAGTGTTCTTGTACAATAGAAGGAAAATCCAGATTTAAACTTGTGTTGGCTTCAACCATTTGGCTTGAAGTGTTCACTGTTATCTTGATTATCCGTTGCAAAAAAAAGACTCTTTATATTAATTTGAAAAATAGTGAAAGACCTAACGAATTTTCATTGGTTCGCCATTGAAGACTAGACTAAGCACAAAGTAAGGACGAACCAATATAAACCCGATGTAAAATCTCTCTATCTCTCTCTCTCTCTCTCTTATGTTTTGTCTGATGTTCCTTCTAGATTGACCATTTGTTGGTTTGAGCGAGCTCACTTCTTTTAGATAGGGAACCCATTTTTCAGATATGTATCCCAATTCCTTCGCGCCTCTGTACATAACATGTGATTACATGGATAACGTATAGTCGGTCAATAATGACATTAAGAGAATCATTGGAGTTAACTACGCACCATGGATTTTAGGGAATTATCATAGAAACTCAAAGTGGCTCTCTACAAAGAATTGATGAATTTCACCCTGCTTACATGACATATCCATATCCCCTGATGTTTTTCGTATGGGGAAGACGATTGTCGTACTGAAATTCCTCACCGATTGAAAAAGAATCAAAGTCCTAAAGGAAGGAACTAACTCACATAACAACAATATACACATCACTCAATCAACCCCAACATATTAAGTATTCTCATCCAACAACACATCAACAACAGTCAATACAAATGCAACACTTATGCAATGTACTAAACACTGACTCGACATACATGTGGTACCAAATATGAACGTTCAGGTTCATATTGCTCCCCGATTCCCAGAATAGGCTCAGATTCCCTATTGGAACCAGAGTATACCAAATCGCTACCATCACCATAGGTAACGCTTCATTAATCCCTCATAATAGTAATTAACTACTCGCACCCGACCCATCATCATAGAATTGAGACTTACGAAAAAGAATCGAAGTTCTGACAACATGAATGCATGGACTCTCAACATGCAACAACAACACATAAACATTGGCTCCTCTTCTGACCGTGTATGCCACCAACAACATAATCAATATGAACATAACATATGTATAATTAAATACGCAACATATTTAACAATCACTTTAACTATTCATCTTCAACAATTCATTATCGATACATATAAGCATCTTTCACACAACATTATTATAACCACATCATTATAACAACATCATAAATATTCAACGTTTACAGTGTTAGCCAATTGTAATTAACATTCTCAACATCATAACGTCATCATATACCTACAATTCTCATAAAGTAATAAAATTATCATGACCTAATCAACCCCGGGAACTAATCTCATTTGATGGTAAATTGTGTTAGCTTTCTAACACTTCAAACGACAACTCATTTAGACTTACGAATTAAAAGTTATGACCAAAATCATCAAACAGTGCAACAGAAGACAAAACAATCATTCTGCCAGAATGAAGTCAACCCCAAGCTTGAATGTATCGATACATCCTGCTGTTTTTCTTAAAAATTCCATTCTGTTGGTTTGGGGTCGACTCCAAATATGTATGAGTCGTCTCAAACTTTTGTTTTTGCAAAAAAAAAAAACAGTTTTTAACTATCTAAACACTACCTTATGTGAGAACAACTTATTTTACGAAAATTTATCAAATTAATCCAATTTCCTAATTTTATAGCATCCTAAACTCATATGTTACTCTATGGGTTCATGAATTAGCAACATATTACAACAACATCATTATGTTTACCATCTCTAAATCACCATTAACACACTTAAGGTCACAACCTTCAAACATCCATGAATGGTAGATTCATACATATAGAATCAAGGTATATCAAATACAATTTAAGTCACCCAATAATACATATGAACACCATAAATCACCATTCAAACATTGATTCATGAGAAAACATGACCATCATCATATAACAAATGTCACAACATCATAATTCATTATTAGGAATTAAAACACCCAATCCTAAAGAGGTTAAGAGTTCCTCCACTATCCCCCATGCTTTAACACCTATTAGAGAAGCACATCTCCCATCTTACTTTGACTTTCCTAACAAACAATGAAATTATCCCTTGAATTCTTCTTCTTCTATCTTTAGCCAACTATGCCTCCTCCTATTTTGTTTCCAAATTCTACGTACAGTAAAAGTTATTCATAAGCCAAAGTTTATCTCCTAAGCTTATACTTAGGGTTAAACTTCTCAAAATTATGAACTTAGTCCAACTTAAAATACTTCTTATTCCTTCCTCCCACTAATTTCTTAGATTCTCATATTTGCCCCAATCACTCTATTTTTCTTGTTTTTACTAAATAATATAACAAAACTATTATTTTACTTAATAAAAATAATTCTAAATTGTTCTATATACCCATTACTATTTTACCATGCCCTTAAATTTAGGACTCACCCCCCACAAACATCTCAACAAATAAATAAATCAGCGAATAGACATAATTAAATAGTAGAATACGATAAAATATCCTATATGAAAAACAGGATGTTATAGGTTGCCTGTCTATTTTTTTATTTCATTTTTTTATTCATTTTTTTTACAGATTAATAGGTTTTTTTACATGTCAAATGGTAAAATATCCAATTAATAAGGACATTCTCTATAAGTAGAACTAATTCAAATAATACCTTGAAAAATTCAAGTCCACATTTTATTTTCAAAAGATTTTCATAATGGCTCCCTTGTATTCTTATAAAATTTAATTTGTACATCATGATCAACTACAAATTGTAATGTCTTGAAAGAATTTGATGTCTCAGCTATATACTTGACATATTATTACCATCAAAATTATATCATATATTAAGAAAGGGATATTGAATTTCTATTTGAAAAACATCATCAACATCTTGGTTTGCTTTATCATTATGATTTTATTCTTCATCCTTACTTTGCTTAAAATCTTGAATATATGTCTCAGGGGATGTTGAATACAAATAAAAATGAGACATAAATTAATCTTCTAAATATCCAACAATATAACACAATGAATGACCAAGTTTTATAATAGCTTTTCATAAGTTGTATACAACTTTCATAATACATACTTACCAAAATTATCCATATATTTTTCAAGAAATAAGACATTTTGATATATTTTTAATAAACTATATTTGAAATCAATAATTGAATTGCCATCTCAAACAATAACAACACGAGACCAATATTGAAGAAATCAAGAATAAGTATAATTGAAGAAAATGCAGAGAGTATTTAATTATAGATAGGAAACTCTCATTTGAGTCAAGATCTAAAAAAAACATTTAACTTCAGAGAGCTTGGTAACAAGCTTATTTATGATGAAAAGAATTATGACAGAAACATTCTTAATAAAGAATTTCATGTACTATATAAGTATTTAACATGTACAATTATCAATCCATCTCAATTCAAGTTATGAATCATGTTTTACGATATATATATATATATATATATATATATATATATATATATATATATATATATATATATATATATATATATATATATATATATATATATATATATATATATATATATATATATATATATATATATATATATAACTAATTATCTGATGCATCACATGCTACAGATGATCAAAAAACAATTTTCAACAAAATTACAAATTCTGTTAAAAGCACTTATTCTGATCTTCTTCAGAATTACCTGGATGTCAAGTTTCTTGAGGCAAGAGCAATATTAGCTTAAATAGTAGAAGCTATTGATCAAATCAACGAATACGTGTTAAGTCTTATCCCAGGTATCTCAATGTTCCTTCAAATATGATTCATTCCATGCCATTTCTTCACTCTCCATGCTATTTTTATATGAAACATTATTAATTCCAATATTATGACATTAAGGTGATGAAAAGGTTTATATAAGTTCAAAATCATTTGACAAGTCTATGTTAATGATCCAAATACTTATGATATCATAAAACCAGAGTTTCTCAATACACTTAGGCCATTAGCCCTACCAAACCACATTATCAAATTGAAAGTATGAACGCCTATTATACTTAAGCGAAACTTGGATCAATCAGAAGGACTTTGTAATGGTACCAGATTAATTGTTACGAAACATGTTGATCACGTATTGGAAGCAAAGATTATGCCCGAAAAACATGTAGGTAATATCATTTACATCCCACAGATGACAACGTCGCCTTCACAATCCCCTTGACCGTTTAAACTTTCAAGAAGACAGTTTCCCATTGTTGTTTCTTATGCAATGACCATTAACAAATCACAAGGTCAATCACTTGATTTTGTCGGTCTTTATTTTTCATGTTTTGTATTCAATTATGGTCAATTATATGTTGCTATATCAAGGATCAAGAATAAAGACTAATTGAAAATAATTATTCACGATGAAGAATCCAATGAGAAACAAACAACAACTAATATCATCTATAAAGAGACTTTTCAGAATGTGCATGTAAGTATCCTATCACCATTATACATAACTCAAAAGGTAATTGAATTTATCAATATAATATTGATTTTCTTTTCAATTACCTAACATAAATTGAGAATGGTTCCCCAAACATTTCTTCCACTATGCTATTTTTGAAGTTATGACAATTCAGAAGGATTTGGCAACTTATGTTCAACAAAACCTTGATTGTCTAATGTTAAACTGTGCTAATTTAGAAGAAACTCGAATTCACAAGGATTTTCCATTTAGTGAAAACAATCACTGCTCAAAGCTTAGGTTGATTCCTCAGTTTTTTTTGAAGAACCTCATTTGAGGAGTATTTGAAATCTTATGTTAAACATCCAATGTTCAATATTTTTGTTCAACTATATCTTTTTAATTATGTTAAACATCTTAAGTTTATATATTTTCATTCTTGCAATACATATTTTCTACCTGACTTATATCTTTGAATATTCTGAGAATATATCATTGAAAAAGTTTAGTGAATAAATTAGACCTGTGGACAACACAATCATAGCCTTTTCTAGTTAGGTATTAGATTTCGATTTTGTGGTGTCTCTAATTTTCTAAATCTGAAAATCTTTTTTTCACTTTTTTTAGAGAATAATTTTATTTAAAAGATTTATTAAATAGATTTTGCAAAATTTTTACATAACCGTCTAGTAAACTAACCAACCTTTCTACGTAATTCTCAATATAACCATGTTTCTAAAAAAAAAAGGATTAAAGCCTTCTATACTTGTTTTAATTTTGTTTGCTAACTGTGAATTTATCTGTAGATTTTATAATACCTGCGGATTTACATGAGGGTTTGCTTACAGAAATTCTAATTAACTGGCTGCGGATTTATAGGTAACATCAAATCCACAGGAAAATCAACATATAGTTAGAAAAAATTAAAAAAAATATAGGAGACGCCCGTTCAATTGACGCTTCACCTTTAATCTATTTTTTTTTTGTTTGAAATACGATTATATTGGGAATTATGTTGAAAGGTTTGTTAGTTTGGTATTAAATTGGAAATTTTGATTATTAATTAGGTAAAAATTTCGATTTTTGCAGTTGGAGTTGAACCCAAACTCCTTTATAACTGAGCTTACCCTCATTATCTATTTTTCTAAAGAAGAAATATAGATGTAAGATTAATGTGAGAATTTTTTTGTTGGCTATAATCTACCTGACTCTCGTTACCGTGGTTTTAAATTGCAGTTACGGCTGCAGATGCGGTTGTGTTATGGGTGTTGCGATTGCGGTTATTGCGTTTGTTGTGGCTAGGATGCGGTTGCGGGTGTTGCGGTTGCGGTTATTGAGCTTGTTGCGATGCGCATTGCGGTCATTGCGATGTGAATTTTTATAGGTAGGTGTTTGAAATACAATGTTGAAAAACACTTTTTTTTAATTACATATGAAGTAAATTGAGTTTTAGGATTCTAATATTTCGTTTTTTGATTAAAATATCTGAAGAATCATGATTGAAACGGTTTGATATGGTTTCTAATACAGCTGAATGTGTAATTTTAAAATCACACCAAAATTGCGGCCTGATGCGGTTGCGGAGACAACTGCATCCGCAATATTACAATATTACAGGTGCAATTTAAGATCACCAGAGTCGAAATTAACACTTTGAAAAAAAAGAAACTATTGAGATGTAACATTTAAATAGTGTTTAATAATTATTTACTCGTAAGAAATATTTATTGATGTATCAAGTGAACTAGTCAAAGAAAATATTATTGCTACATAACCATATATTATTGCAGAGAGCCTCTGATAAGAATAGAAATCTCAAGACATAATTCAAAAAAAGAAAATTAATATTATATTATTTAGGTAATAAGATTAGAGATGAAACGGGATCTAACCATGTATATAATAAACTATGAAAGAGATAAAGAAATACTGTAATATTAAAATCGGGTAAGCATTTCGAGCCACAAGAGGATATTCGGGCATAGCTAGGATTGGTATAGTGGTAATTACTCTCTTTAAGATTTCAAAGGCATGTTGGGGTTCTTCACCCCATTAAAAATTATCTTTCTTCAGTAACTGTGTTAATGGCCAAGCTATTTTGCTACAGTTCTTGACAAATCTCCTATAGTGGCCCGTTAAGCCCAAAAATCCCCTCAGCCCTTTTAAATCCTTAGGAATATGCCACTTTAACATATCTTCTATTTTCTTAGGATGAACTGATATTCCCCCACCATAAATAATATGGCCCAAGTACTCAATCTCTACCTGGCCAAATGAACATTTTTTTCTATTTGTAAACAGTTTGTGATTTTGTAGAGTTTGCAAAATTTTTGTTAAATGTAATACATGTTCAGCCTTGTTGGTGCTGTAAATGAGAATGTCATCAAAAAAGATTAATACAATTTTTTCTCAAATAAGGCCTTAACACCTCATTCATCGATGCTTGGAATGTAGAGGGAGCATTGGTCAAGCCAAAAGGCATGACTAAGTATTCATAGTGGCCCTCGTGGGTCCTAAAAGCAGTTTTGGTTATATCTGACTCTTTCATTCTAATTTGGTGATAACTAGATTTTAAATCCAATTTAGAAAATATGGTAGCACCACCTAATTCATCTAATAACTCTTCAATTACATGTATAGGAAATTTATTAGCCACAGTCACCTTGTTTAAAGCTCTGCAGTCAGTGCATAACCTCAAGCCTCCGGCTTTATTCTTTACTAACAGAGTAGGACTTAAGAACATGCTTGTGCTATGCCTGATAATTCCATCCTGCATAATTTCTTTTACCATTTTCTCTATTTCATTCTTTTGGTAAAATGGATATTTGTATGGCCTTAGGTTAGGGATAACTGCATCTGGTTGTAATACTATGGCATGATCATGTTCCCTATGTGGTGGCAACCCCATAGGCATTTTAAACACATCTTCATCTTGCCACTACTTCTTACCATTCAGAAGCCATTCCATGATTTATTTGTCCTTCAACTCTCCTACTTCTTGCACATAGAATCACATCCCTTCCTTAGAAATAGCCTTTAACATGGTGGGAAGAAAATCATCATGGCAACGAATCATCCAAACGGGCATTTTCCAGCAAATCTTCCGATTCTCAAGAACAATAATGATGAGAATTGGTGCAATCAGATAAATGTTGTGTTTTGTTATCAAGATCTTTGGGATCTTGTGAAGGAAGGAGCAACAACGCTTGCAGAAGCCGCGACAGATCAAGAAAAGGCTGCACATAAAGAGTTAAAGAAGAAAGATTATAAAGCTCTCTTTATAATCCATCAATTTGTTGATGCAGATAACTTTGAAAAGGTTAATGATGCAGAGTCAACGAAAGAAGCATGGGAAATTATGGAGAAATCGTTTGGAGGCGCGGAGAAGGTGAAAGAGGTGAGGTTACAAACTTACAAAAGAACGTATGAATTGCTTCAGATGGAAGACAATGAAAGCATAATTGATTTCTTCACCAAGGTAACGAAACTGGTGAATCAAATCAAGATATATGGAGAAGTGTTGACATCAAGATCTGTTGTTGGAAAGACCTTGAGGTCGTTGGCTCCAAAGTTCGACCACGTGGTAGTAGCCATAGAAGAGTCGAAAGATTTGTCAAAACTGAAAAAGGAAGAGCTTCAAGGGACGCTTGAATCTCATGAACAAGAATGGCTGAAAGAGCTGCAGGAAAGTCAAAGAGTGATATGGCTTTGCAAGCTCAATCAGTAAAAGAAAGAAAAGGCAAAAGAAGCTGGAATGGCAACAAAGGCAGAGGAGGTTACAACAATTCGACTAGTCAAAATTAGTAAGAAGGAAACTGGTTGAATTAGAGAAAACCCTGGAGCCAAGGAAACTAAAGAGGTGGTGCTACAGGTAGAGGAAGAGGTGGTGGTCAAAAGTTAGACAAGAGTCACATTCAGTGTTACAATTGTCAAAGGTATGGTAACTATTCTAGTGATTGTCCAGAAAAGCAGAAGAATCAAGAAACTTATGCAAAGCTGGCGAAACATGAAGAAGAAGAGACGTTGTTGATGGTCACAACAAGAGAAGAAGAGAGATTCAAGGACCAGTGGTACTTGGACTCAGGATGCTCATCACACATGTCTGGAAGAAAAGATTGGGTTGTCAACATAAATCCCTCAATGAAGAACATGGTGAAATTTAAAAATGATAACACTCTAGTAGTTGAAGGCGTTGGTGATGTTTTGATTATGAGGAAAGATGACAAGAGATCAGTAATTTCAAATGTGTTGTACATACCAGGCATGAAGAGTAATTTGCTCAGCATAAGGAAGTTGGTCGAAAATAACTACAAGGTATAGATCAAAGACAAGGTGATGAGATTTCTCAACGTAAATGGAAGGTTGATCTTGAAGGCTCCAATGTCTCAGAATAGAACCTTCAAGATTGAACTAAATGTGATAGAGCATAAGTGCCTTGCAACAGTATCCAGCAGAGATGAATGGATATGGCATTATAGACTTGGCCATCTCAATTTCAAAGACATCAGAGATTTGAAAAGAAGAAATATGGTTTCAGGATTACCAAAAATCGATATTCCAAATGAAGTGTGTGAAGAATGCGTGCAGGCGAAGCAGCATAAGAAAAACTTCAGTAAGAATGCAGGAAGCAAGTCGAAGGCAATTCTTGAAGTCATATACTCTGATGTATGTGGTCCTCTCAAGGTGGATTCGGTTGGAGGTAACAAATACTTTGTTACATTCATAGATGATTTCAGTCGAAAATTATGGTCTTACTTGATCCAGAAGAAAAGTGAAGTGATCGAGGTATTTGCCAATTTTAAATCTATGGTTGAAAGACATAACGGTCGAAAGATTAAGATTTTGAGAATTGATGATGGTGGAGAATACGTGTCAAAAGATTTCGATGCATTATGTGTGAAAGAAGGGATTATGCATGAGATGGTGCCACCTTACACTCCACAATAGAATGGATTCACAGAGAGGAAGAATAGAACCATTATGAATATGGTTAGAAGTATGTTGAAAGGCAAGCATCTACCCAAAGAATTATGGGGAGAAGCTGTGTCGACTGTGACATATATCCTGAACAGATATTCGACGAAGAAGCTAGAAGGAATCACGTCAGGAGAATGTTGGTCTGGTGTCAAGCGTAGCTTGAGTCATCTGAGGGTGTTTGGATTTATAGCACATAGACATGTGCCAGATCAGTTAAGAAGAAAACTTGATGACAAGTCGAGTCAAATGATCTTGATAGGATATCATTCGACTGGAGGATATAAGTTGTTTGACCCAGTGGATAAGCAAGTGGTGATCAGCAGGGACATGATCATAGATGAGCTTAGAGGATGGGATTGGACTGAGAATGTCAAGAAAGACTCAGTGAGCATCTTTTATGATGAACCAGCTAGTGAAGTCGAAAGAGAAGTTCGACCAGAAGAAGTCAGAGGTGAAGCAGGCCCAAGAAGACCTCAAAAAACAAGACACATGCCTGCAAGGTTGCAAAGTGTGTGATTACATCAGATGATATGGTCAATGAAGAAGGGGAGCTGGTACATTATGCTTTCTACGCAGATGTCAAACCTATTAATGCAGATGAGGCATTGAAAGATTCGAAGTGGATGAAAGCAATGGACGAAGAACTGAAGTCAATCGAAGTCAACAACACTTGATCACTTGTCGAACTGCCCCAAGACAAGAAGGAAATCGATGTGAAATGGGTATACAAGGTGAAGTTGAATCCCAAAGGAGAAGTGACTCAACACAAGGCGAGACTTGTAGTGAAAGGATTTCTTCAGAAAGAAGTAATCGACTTTGATGAAGTTTTTGCACCTATTGCTAGGATCAAAACAATCAGGTTGGTTGTTGGTCTAGAAAACATGAACAACGGGCAGATGTTTCAGATGGACGTGAAATGTGCATTCCTTTATGGCCCCTTAGAAGAAGAAGTTTATGTTGCACAACCATATGGGTTTGTGAAACATGGCGAAGAAAGAATGGCGTACATGCTGGATAAAGCCCTGTACAGACTTAAATAAGCTCCAAGAGCTTGGAACAAGTAGATAGATGGTTTTCTAAGGGAGAAGGAATTTGTGAAGTGAAAATATAAACACGGAGTATATGTAAGAAGAAGCAATAGTGAATTGCTTATACTATGCCTCTATGTCGATGACCTATTGATAACAGGTAGTTGCAAGAAGGAGATCGAAGACTTCAAAGGTGATCTCAATAAGGAATTCGAAATGTCAGATCTGGGTGACATTTCATATTTTCTTGGCATCGAATTCTACAAGAGTGGTAGAGGTTCGATGATGCATCAAAGAAGGTATGCAGGTGAAATACTCAAGAGATTTGAGATGCAAGATTGCAACCCAACTTCGACTCCAACTGAGCCCATATTACATCTGTCGAAAGATTCAGATGAAGATGATGTCAACCCAACCCAATATAGAATACTTATTGGGTCACTTCGATACCTTTGTCACACAAGGCATGACTTAGCATACAATGTAGGTATGGTGAGTAGGTTCATGCAGAAGCCAAAGGTATCACATCTAGCAGCAGCAAAAAGGATACTAAGGTATCTGAAAGGAACTTTCGACTATGGAATTTTGTTTCTTGCAGCTGATGAAGGAAAATAATGAAAATTAGTGGGATACACTGACTCAAGTTGGTGTAGTGATGCTAAGGATCAAAACTCCACAGCGGGCTATGTGTTTATGCTAGGTGGTGCACCAGTTGCTTGGAGTTCGAGAAAAGAGCCAGTAGTGGTATTACCATCGTGCGAAGCAGAATACATAGCTGCTTATATTTGTGCATGTCAAGCAATACGGATAGTGACTCTGGTCGAAGAGATAACATCAAAGAGTCATGAAGCAATTACCATGAATATCGACAGCATGTCAACTATCAATCTAGTAAAGAATCAGATAGCACATGGTCGAAGCAAGCACATAGAAATGAGGTTCCATTATCTTCGAGAGCAGGTAGCAGATAGGAAGATGAATGTGGAACACTGCAGAATTGAGAATCTGATTGCAGACATCATGACTAAGGGAGTGAAAGTCGAAGTGTTCAGAAGACTAAGAGCTATGATGAATGTAGATAACTTAGACACAATGAATTAGGTGGTGTCTTGAATTGTAATTCCTTGTGTCGAAGCATGTTGCTCGACAGAAACAAGGAAGTCTCGAACCACCTAGTGCGTTAAGTTGTGTTAGTGTGTCGAAGCATGTTGCCTCACACATAATTTCGACTTATGCCTATTTTAGTAGTGTTAGCTATTTTGGGCTTTTATAGTTTTGGGATTTGACTTGAGGTCCAAGTTAACCTAAATCTATAAATAGAGGGAGTAACCCTTATATTTTGTAATGAGGTGAATAGAGTATTCATAACACTTGTAATTCACAGTATTTTGCAGTTATAAAGTGAATAAGTTTTCCATAATTTGTGGGCAGAGAGAAACTCTGCAGAATTTTATTACTCTTCTCCTTCATCATTATTTACACTCTTTCTTTCTCCATTGTTATTTTCTTTTCATTGCTATTGTGTGGGTAATAATAATCTTGTTCATCAAGATTGATTGAAATTCTCCATAGATTTTGGGGGATTTCCAACAATCTTGAACTTCCTATAAAGAAGATGCCAAAGCATATAGGAAGTCTAAGCAATCTCCAGAGCTTGAATTTTTTTATAGTGAAAGAGAAGAATGGATCTGATCTTAAAGATTGCCCTAAATTGATAGCTTCGAGAGAGGAGTTGGGTTTGTTCCAACTAATTCTCTAAAAGATTTTTCAGTTAGTGATGACTTTATGGAGTCCTTCCCCGAGGAGAATCTACTGCCACTAACTCTGAAGTCTCTTAAATTTTACTATTATTCGAAGCTAAGATCAATGAACAACCAAAGTCTTCTCCACCTAAAATCTCTCATTCAAATATCTATTGCTAACTGCCTTAGTCTTGAGCGCTTTCCAGAGGAGAGTCTACCATACTCCCTTAATACTTTGATCATTCACAGTTGTTAGTTAGTTAAAGAGAAGTACAAAAATGAGGGAGAAGAGCGTTGGCATATAATAAGTCACATCCCTCATGTGTGGATTGACTGGATTGAGCAGCGCGAATGACATGCTTAGGCAAGTACAACAATGTGTTCATTTTTTCTTTGCTAGTAATTATGATATTTTCCATGATAACATAACACTATATGTATTTGATGTTGAAAAGTGGCAAGTCTATGTGATCTTTTTCCTGCACGACAGCCTCAAAGATCTTGCCTTTCATACTACCGAGACATATCCACTTTTTTAATCCTTTCATAGTTCATACACTAGAAGTTGACTTTCTAATTTAGTGAACTTTAATTAAATGATAATATCATTGCAATACTTTTAACCGAATTCCAAAGTTTTACAAATCACATGATGCAATATTTTTCTATTGATCTATCTTGGAAGCATGCGGTGAGGGCATGTGGTTGTTGGTGTATGGGTCATGCTCTTGGTGTTGTGATTGGGTGTGTGATATGTATTGGTTGCGAGGTTGGGTGTATATGGTATGGTGAAGTTGTGAGGTTGATCGTAGGGTTTGGGTGAGTTGACATTGTTCTTGGGTTTAGTAATGGTGTGAGGTTGGATGTTAGGCGGAGGTTTGTTGAGTGTGTTTGATGGAAATGTTGAGAAATACATCAGTATTTATAGAAAGGAATGACGCATTCGCGTGATGTTTGTTTGCATGTGATTTTTAAAGCATGCACCATTGGGTATGACGCATATGTTGTCTTTTTAAAGCATGCACCAATCGGTAGGGTGCCTCATGGGGCAAAGAATCATGCAAGGAATCCTGTAAGATAATCATGCAGGGAATCTTGTAAAGGAATCGTGGCAAAGATTCCTTGTAGGTTGTGCTATAGGGTCATGCATGCATGATTCCTTATAGTCTGAATCATAGACTCATGCATGCAAAGGTAGAAGCCATTGCTAATGACGTCTTAGTTAGTAAGATAGAGCATACATCATACCCCATGGCGCATACCTTACTTTTTCAAAATCCATCCTCATCCCTATTTAACTGCACGTTGATACAACTAAGACGCAACTCACACTCTATTGTCAGAACTAGTACACTAAAATACACCGCATTTTACAAAAATGGCTCTATCACCACAATACATGATCAATGTTCACATCAATGGTGAGATGTTTGAATGCGAGTTATCCGATTTTAATTTTCGTCATACAAAAGTTACTCGGTTTAAAATAAATAGACGATCAAATTTTTTACATTTGAAACAAAGAATTGAAAAGAAGTTGCAGTGTAATCAGGTGGCACAAATCATCTACAAAAATCCGATGTTTTTTTAGACAACCAAGTTAAGTTTTATCAACTAAAGATCTGAGGTGATGAAGATGTTCATAATATGTTTCTCAGTCATGGACATTTTGGGTTCAACGATATTGAGTTATATATTTTACAACAACAAAATCAGTTGTCTCAGTTCATTGATCTGTTATAAGTGTTTTGTGAAACTAACGAAGATGAACAAACTGAAGTCAATGTTGTTGACGAGGAAGAAGAAGAAGACGAGATACAAATTGATCAGATGGTGAATGATGACACTGTAGACCATGATCAAGAACCATTACCACCTAGTCATGTTTATTTTCCATCTTAGCACATGACAAGCTTGAACTTGGGTGCAAATGAAACATCATCAAATATATTTCACAATCCTTATATGCAAACTCAAGGATCATTAAAAGAGGGAGACATATTTCACACAAAATAAGATTGTGTCAGAAACATAAAAAGTATCACATGGAATTATTAGTTGATTACAAGGTCGATCGAACTAATGTGACGGGGTAAAAGATCTTGTGTCATAATGAGCACTACCTGTTCTGATTTTCAGCATCTTACCGAAATAGGAGTGATTCTTGGGAGATTAGTTCTACGAGTCCAGCACACACTGAAGGATAAAAGATTATGCATTAATCCTTCAACTAAAAGAACATTAGTAATGGAATGGAGAGTACTGTTACCTATTGTTCCGGAGTCAATGATCTTCATTTTCTGATCACCTCCAAAACCGACGACACCTCCAAGCTTAATGTTAGGTTGTTTGTATGGTAATTGATAATATTTTATTAAAATAAGTGAAATATCAAGATGTTGGACAAGATGTATTGACATGCTTAGAAGACATCGTGGCGTGTTGTGATTTTACATTCTTGGTAGTTATGTTTTTAGCGTGAGATTAATGAAGATTTTTTGATGATTTGATTCACGCATTCTGTGTTTCAAAATGCTGATTTTAGAAGCTCAAAGATCATTTCCAGTTGTGCAATGTTTCCTAAGAATGGTTGTCAAAATATTTAAGGAAACATTAGATTTGATTGTGCATAAAGGATGTCAAATATTTAAGGAAACATTAGATTTGATTATGTAGAAGATTGTGCAGAATGGATGCCAAAACATTTAAGGAAACATTAGATTTGATTCTGCAGAAGATTGTGTAGAACGAATGTCAAAACATTTAAGGAGACATCAAATTTGATTTGATCAAATCTGCTGATTATTTAGTCCGGAGCCCATGATATTCCAAGGCTATTTAAAGGACGACTTTAAACTAAGAAATCAACTAAGCTGCATATGTAATAGTCTCTATTAGGGTTTAGGTTGTTCATTGTTATTTGTGAGTCATTCTTGTATCACTTAGATGCTTGAATTGGACTGAGTTTTTGAGTTGTAATTGTGAATCACTCATAAGCTTTTAAGTAAGAGTGGATTTTGTTTCATTAGAAGTGTGTCTTCTGTTTATTGTTAGAAGTTGCTATCATTGTTGTGTGATTGAAGGGAAGTGAGAAGGGTCTCATATCTAGGAGAGTCTTAGATAGAAATTCCAAGGGTAGTGATTAGGTGAGAAGTTTGTAAAACTAGAGGTTGTTTAGAACTTCAAATTAATACTATTATAATGGACTTCCTTCCTGGATTGGATGCCCCCAGATGTAGGTGACATTGCATTGAAATGGGTTAACAATTGACCCGTGTTATTTACTTCATGTTATTTACTTTAACATTGTAATTGTTTGTGTTGTGACAATATCCTGATCCTGGTGTCATGACATCGTATACGACATTTGTTATCAGCGTACCATAATTTTAGGGCACTCTACCCAAGAAAGAAAATCTGATCTTCTATAGAATTAGTACAAAGTGTCTAAGATAAACAAACCCCTTGCTCAATGCCTATCTTCTTAATTCTCTCGTAGCGTCTTTCTATTTAGGACCCCCATAAATATGAGAAACCCCTCTCACTTTCTCTCAATCATTAATCCCAAATGATAAACATCAATAAACACAATTATGAATGTTTAATACATTATGCCTCATGATATGAATATGTGCACTATAGAGTGGTGCACAATAATAACTCAACTAAAGACTCAAAAATAGAAACCCTAACACAAAGAGTCTTCAAAACGTGCACACCCTCACACTATGTTTGAGTCTTCATATATAGAAATCCAATTATGGGATTTTCCAATGGGCATTATAAGCTCCGATTTCATCCAAAAAAATATAGGAAATTTTGTTTTAAATTGTTTCTTAATAGCCTCCTTAAGATATGATTTGTTATGATTCAAATTCAAATTTAAATCTCCATTTAAATTAAATTGATCTCAGCCAATTTTTAACAAACAAATCCATATAAATGAATTTCTAAAACATAATAACAAATCTGATTGGAATCAATATGAAATCTCACACCTAACAACATCTATCATGACCTGCTAACAAGGGTCAGATGTTGCACTACAGACATGTAAGAACATTGTGTTCCACATGTTGCACCAGAACATCCAAAATAACTCTCTTCATATAAATATTCTTTGTAGAGTAAATCTTGGATTAAATAAACCTGAGTAAAAACTTCCTTCATAGAAAATCCAATCAAATCTTCTTCGACTAAATCAAATCCAAATCTTTTAACTAAATCATATCATCCATATTCCTGATTTAATAAAATATTTTCCAAATTTATTTGGATTAACACACTTCTTTGAAAACTAAACTTCTTCATCTTCTGAAGAAATTAACACCACAATAAATCTGAAGATAATCAGAACCTAATCATTACACCAAGATGTCACAACACATATGCTGAATATCTTGCTCAACAAGTTGCCTACAATTAAATGTTTCTCTTAAGAACTTTAGAAGAAACTTGGACTGAACAAATATTCTTATAAACAAACACAATCATGCTCAAATTTCTTCATGAAATCTAGCTAGTAGACTAAGGCAAGATGTTGGAACCTCTTGTTCCACATATTGCCTGTACACAAAATATATCTTGTATATTTGTTGTTGTACTTAATGTAGCCAATCAAATAAAACAACACTTACCTTTGAAGATTGCATAGATATCAATGAAACCCTCCCCAATGAAGCTGAAGTTTGGGTCAAGCACATCATTTCTCCAGAGAATCACAAACCACAAGACAATCCTTGAACACTCTTTATTGTCCATCTTACGTTTTTGTTACCCCAAAAGCTCCTTTCTAGGTCGTCAATTATCAGTTGTAAGTTTGTTTCTTAGATGAAGCACATGTCCGCTCCTCCTTTTTCCAAGACTTCTTAAATCCGTCTCCGCTTAAGTGGATTTTTGCCTCCTCTAATGTTATAAGTGACAATATTTATGTTACCACGATTTCATTTGCCTTCTTAGTTGATTTCCCCTCTTGGTTGCACTTTTTCATACTTCAAATCGAATCTTCTTATACATCATCTCATTCAATTCCTTTAACCCCCAACTTTGTGATCATCTTCCACACCTTCAATGTAGCATCATTTTCTGAATTTTCTCAAAACTATTTATCACAAAAAAGGACCGATCCTCCTGAAAACCTATCTCCACACTCTCATGGATCCTGACTGATGACCGAGTTTGGTTGATGGTGGTTTTCCTAACTTGAAGATCCTTCGAATATAGGATTCTAAAAGGGCCAGATGTGGAAGAAGAGTCGATTTCCTCTTCTAAAATCTCCCTGAAAATAATCTTAACATCACTTGGACCTAAGTTGGCCCAAAAGAATACTACCCTTCAAACACCAAAGATTATATATATATATATATATATATATATATATATATATATATATATATATATATATATATATATATATATATATAATGATCTTAACAGCAGTAAATTCTACCTTGGTCATTCGTTTAACACCAAAATTTTAAATTTAAGTCACTCAAATTCCAATAGAAGAAGTTAATGAGAGAGATCAAATATTTGAATAAAAAATATTAGAAGGGTTATTGTTTGAATAATTTATTTGAAACACTAAAAGTAAGGTTTGATATATTTAGAAGATCTAAAAATATATTTAATATCGAAAAATAACTATATAAGTATTTATGTTACTCAATTGCAATACAATAAAACATTATGAAAAATCACTCAAGATATTTGATAATATATGGTTGTCATATAATGTTTCGACAACAAATTTTATGAAATCCATTAATTACATGTTTTCTTTACTAAAAGATAGAATATATAAAGATAGACTTTATATATCTATCGTGTGCATAACATAACATGCATTTCATCTCGCGTAACGCTTAAAATGTCAGTGAAAATAAATTTTTGAATTTACAGACAAATCGGTCAAACTGATCCTCAAAAGTATGTGAAATAAGTGGACAAAAGATTTCTAAATAAATGTTGCAGACGTCAATTTTATTGATCTACGGTTCGCGTAAATTAACCTGCCATGTTCGTTTTCATTTTTCAACTACTTTTTTGGTCGCATTTTGATTAGTCTGAGCATTTTAATCAATCACTTTTTATTTCAAAATTTCATCAAAATTTATATGTTTTCGAGAAGTTTATTTCACACGGATCATTTTAGTGTATTCATCTTAATTTTCCAAAAACTTTTGCGCCCGATTTTTAATAATTTTAAGTCCGTTTATTTTTATTCATTTGCTAAAAGATTCAGAAAAATTCAATAGAATCGTTCATGTCATCATTTTTATTTTATTATGGTTATTTTAAAGGTTTGAATTTTATTTGTTTTATTAATTTAATTTGATTTTAGTCAATTAAAATTTTAGATTAATTGTGTTTGTTTGCTTTCATCTTGACCATTAGATCTGATCGATCAATAATTCATATTTACAATCTATGTGATTTCTTTCCACCAATTGAAAAATAGAAAAAGTAAATTAAATAGAAATAATTGAAGAGGGATTCAAGGCTATCCTCTCCAATCAAAATCGGTCATGCAGCACATGGAAAGACTAATAACAGATATATTTCCTCCTCTCTTTCAACAAGGATCTCCCACCCTCCAATAACCGTTAGCCACGTCGCACTAAGTAGAAAAAATGGGCTGAAAAATAAAAAGAACCCATGCGTGGGATTCAAGAAGGGTGACCTCACTCATTAGTGGGGAACATACACTCAACTTTAACAGAGAAAGCAACCAATACAAACCTAAACGGCTAAACATCCTCTCCAATTTAATAGGAAAGCATAGCAGTAAAAAAGGAGAACCGAGAAAAAGACAAAAATTGCCATTAATGGAGCTTTGCATGCATGGTCTTAAGTCTTATCCCTAAACAAAGAGCCTAGATAAGAAAATGACACATGCAGCAAACTAAAGAGAGAACATCTAAAACAAAAAACACATGCAGCAAACAAAACAACAAAAGCATTATTCGTAGTACACATGTAGTAGTAATATTCTAGGGATGATAAACAGTAACGTTATACTCAACAATATAATGTTGAGGTGTAGAAATGGAGTTAACACTATTTGCAATAGAAAAGCCTCTAGCAAACCTAAAAACACCAGTTCCACCAACAATACTTGTTTCTCTATTTTGTTTTGAAATAGGGTTCCGACCCAACATGCTTAGAGTGCTTCCAGCATAACTCCCTTCATCAAAAACTAAATTTATCAGCAAAAACTCAGCGATATCATGAAGTGAAGAAAGACCTATTAGCCCTTGAGCTCTTCCTATGCGCTTTGAACTTAACTCTGGTCCTTCTGTCATTGCATCATCCATCATAAAAACTGAACCAAATCCATTAGCCACGTTTTTTGGTGTGTCAACGATTTGTATCATGGTAGGGTTTTCGTTGTTCCTGATGTCATGGTAGTAGAAGTGGATGTGTGTTACTTTTTCTGTTTTTTGTTTTTCGGAGGGTAATATGATGTTGGATTCTTGTGAGAAAATTCCATTTGCAGTTGTTAATAACTGTGTGGAAATCATGAGTGTGATGGAGAAGAGAAACATGAAACTATGTGAAAGAGACATTGTTGTCGTAAGATACTTTGTTTTCTTCCTTAAACCAGTTTTGTTACTTTTGATTTATAATACAAAGAAAACACAATGTTTTTATAAGCGTTTTTCTGAAACTAAATATCTTGTTAAACTTTTTATATTACCCACGCACTTGGCGAGGAACGATCAAATGGAAATTGTTTATTTTAGTGCACCAGTCTCAATACAAGAAACAAAAAAGTTGCCGTGAATACAACAACAACAACGCCAACTTACACACTTACACATAAAGAAAAAGATTACTTAAAATGCCACTTTGCTTTAATTGGTATTAATTTAAAAATCACATTACAACAGTATCATTATTATACATCATTCAGATTCTACTCTAATTCCGGTGAGTGGATTTGCATAGAGAAGTTGGAGGATTCCGGTCTTCATCTCCGTATTCCTTCCTCCACGAGTAAATTGAGCATTCCTTCTTGGACTATTAGCGGACATTTCGGTAGGAGTGTCGTCCGTCATGTTTCCGTCACAAGCCTCTACAACCACTTCTTCGATTTGAACAAGTGCGGAAGTAGATGATTCTTCTCTCCGGTTCCTCTCTTCGGCTAGTTTCCTTCTTCTTCGTGTTTTGCTATTGAGCTTTCGAAGTGTTCTTTCAATTTCGGGATCAAATTGAAATTGCTCCTCAGTAGCTTTTCCTCGCATACACTAGAATCTACAAAACTAACAAACCAAGTGAAACACAAGAGTGATAGTAATAAAAGTACAAAACTTAAAACAATGAATTATTGCAATGCTTGTAATATCGAACACCAATCCCCGGCAACGACGTCAATTTGTTGAAAAGTATATTTTCGGCAAATATTTTAATATCGTATCCACAAACATTGGTTGTTATTACCGCCGTTCTATAATCCAAATTGTTAGAAGTTTAGAAAGTAATCAAGTTGTTTTGTTTGAAAAGTTATTTTTTGAGTAAAATGTCACTAAAACAATAAAATAGTTTTAATCAAATGTAAGAGGCTTGGCAAGATTCGAGTTCACTATTCCAATTACTTATGATTCCTTATGACAACTATATAGATTTAAGATTATTGATGATGTTCAAGTATCCTCTCAATATCATTTATGTCTAAATGATATTGTGATAATCACTATATTAATCCTTAGACGATTTCTCCACCTAACTATCAATATAGCAATCTTTAATGGTTGATACAAAAGAATAGTAGTGAATAAATCTATCTCTACAACTTATTCACTACTTGAAAACATATTTTCTGTCAAGACTTAAATAATCTCTTTCAACAACTACTCAAATCTAATATTCAACTTAGGGCAAAAATATTATTCAATACATCAACAATCTTTTATCATATATAAGAGTCAAATGAAATACATAAACAAATAGGAATAGCTACTACCTCCAATCTTGACAAAATGGGGTTTAGCTCCTCATCATCATTTTGGAAAGCACAAGGCAATGAAGAAATAAACTCTGTTTTTCTCTTACAAAATATCAAACTATCAATGAATGAATGAATGAATGAAAAATCTCCATTCTGTTTTCTAAAAAGGGTTGACATTTCCTAAAATACTCATTTTCATCTAAAGCTGAAAAGCCCCCTAAAACAGATACAGAAATGGCAAAAACAGCTGGCCTTGAAAACAACACACTTGGTCAAAACAGCTTGCTGGATTCGCAAGGTTCGCGGCGCGAACTGAAGCTACTTCAGCTTCCTTGCCTTGCAAGCTTCATCCAATTAATCTTCCAAGTATTAATCTTCAAAAATAGGCCTCCAAATTGCATTCAACACTTCTTCCAAATTATGATTATGCATTCCAAAGCTCTCTTGTTCAAAAATTCTACAAAACTAACAAATATGTGAAATAACTACTCAAAACAACATAAATTAAACCTAATTGCATTTATACAAAATAGTGAGAATAAAAGTGTGTAATTACATCAAAACTTGGTAAAAGGGACCAATAAAATTATATAAAAAGTAGTACTAATTGGTCCCTAACAACTCTCCCCAACTTAGCACTTTGTTTGTCCCTAAACAAAAGTTTCCACCATCACAACCAAAGCAATGACACAAAAGATTGAAACAAGGATTAACCAAGGAAATTCAAATGGTTCAAAAGTGTTTGGCACTTTCTCAATCCACCTATCTTAATTCTAGACAAAACATGAATAAGAGAAATGGTTGAGTGCAAAAATCATACCAAGGAATTCAAAGCCATGTATGTCAAAATTGAATCAAACTTACACACACATCATAAGAATGATGAATAACATAAATGTTTACTTTCACTCATCCAAGCAATTAAATCAACAACAACTCAAATCACGCGGTCATCAAAACAAATACCAAATCATGTGAAAAATGAGAATCAAGAGGCCTTTCAAGGGTTGTAATGTGGCTTGGGTTACAAGAAAGGATATGATTAAGAGAATTCAACAAAGTTTCCTATCCTAAGGGAGCATTTCCGTATATTCAACTCTACACAATTTCCATTTGTTGGATCCCCGTCTTTTTATTTTCTTTTTCTTTTTACATCCACACAACCATGAGCCTTTTCTTTATATTCAACTCTATGTTTTCTTTTTCTTTTCCTATAATTTTTGGATGAAATCGGAGCTTATAATGCCCATTGAAAAATCCCATAATTGGATTTCTATATATGAAGACTCAAACATAGTGTGAGGGTGTGCACGTTTTGAAGACTCTTTATGTTAGGGTTTCTATTTTCGAGTCTTTAGTTGAGTTATTATTGTGCACCACTCTATATTGCACATATTCATATCATGAGGCATAATGTATTAAACATTCATCATTGTGTTTATTGATGTTTATCATTTGGGATTAATGATTGAGAGAAAGTGAGAGGGGTTTCTCATATTTATGGGGGTCCTAAATAGAAAGACGCTACAGGAGAATTAAGAGGATAGGCATTGAGCAAGGGGTTTGTTCATCTTAGACACTTTGTGCTAATTCTATAGAAGATCAGATTTTATTTCTTGGGTAGAGTGCCCTGAAATTATGGTACGCTGATAACAAATATCGTATACGATGTCATGACACCAGGATCAGGATATTGTCACAACACAAATAATTACAATGTTAAAGTAAATAACATGAAGTAAATAACACGGGTCAATTGTTAACCCAGTTCAATGCAATGTCACCTACATCTGGGGGCATTCAATTCAGGAAGGAAGTCCATTATAATAGTATTAATTTGAAGTTCTAAACAACCTCTGGTTTTACAAACTTCTCACCTAATCACTACCCTTGGAATTTCTATCTAAGACTCTCCTAGATATGAGACCCTTCTCACTTCCCTTCAATCACACAACAACGATAGCAACTTCTAACAATAAACAGAAGACACACTTCTAATGAAACAGAACCCACTCTTACTTAAAAGCTTATGAGTGATTCACAATTACAACTTAAAAACTCAGTCCAATTCAAGCATCTAAGTGATACAATAATGGCTCACAAATAACAATGAACAACCTAAACCCTAACAGAGACTATTACATATGCAGCTTAATTGATTTCTTAGTTTAAAGTCGTCCTTTAAATAGCCTTGGAATAGCATGGGCTCCGGACTAAATAATCAGCAGATCTGATCAAATCAAATCTGATGTCTCCTTAAATGTTTTGACATCCATTCTACACAATCTTCTACAGAATCAAATCTAGTGTTTCCTTAAATGTCTTGGCATCCATTCTGCACAATCTTCTGCATAATCAAATCTAATGTTTCCTTAAATATTTGACATCCTTTCTGCACAATCAAATCTAATGTTTCCTTAAATATTTTGACAATCATTCTTAGGAAACATTGCACAACTGGAAATGATCTTTGAGCTTCTAAAATCAGCACTTTGAAACACAGAATGCGTGAATCAAATCATCAAAAAATCTTCACTAATCTCATGCTAAAAAACATAACTTCCAAGAATGTAAAATCACAACATGCCACGATGTCTTATAAGCATGTCAATACATCTTGTCCAACATCTTGATATTTCACTTATTTTAATAAAATATTGTCAATTACCATACAAACAACCTAACATTAAGCTTGGAGGCGTCGTCGGATTTGGACGTGATCCGAAAATGAAGATCATTGGCTCCGGAATAATAGGTAACAATACTCTCCATTCCATTACTAATGTTCTTTTAGTTGAAGGGGTGAAAACCCTAATCCACCAAAATGGATGATTGATTTTGATGATGACTTGATCAAACCTTTGATCCAATTTGGGTGCCATCTCTCTTGTCCTTTTCTTCTTCATCTCTTTATTTTCTTTTTGATCAATTGAATGATTTATGTACATTTTATTCATGATACGTGAATTGGTGATTGATGAACTTTCATCATTTCAAATTTACCTCTTAATTGGTCATGGATCATTTAGGGTACTTTGGATTAATGCATAAGTTTGTCCTAAGTACTATGAAGTATGGATTGATGTAATGGACCACTCTCCTAGCCTTTGTGCTTGATCAATTCTATTTTCTTTTTTATGTGGCATAAATTTAGAAGAATGATTTACATATCATTTCTCTTGCATGTATTAACACAAATATTATTATTGACCGACCTCATATAGTTGTGACTTATACATAAGTCCAATCACGATTGCTTAATATAACGCTAAATTTGTTCCGAAAATAAGTCATTTTCATAAGTGGGATTGTAAGTCTCCTACTCCTCATGGTATTGTGTGAAAGTATTACTTCCTTTTCATTTATGAAAGCTAGTGCCATATTTATTGATTTTATCCAATTTGGATCCCTTTTCATAGGTGATGTAAAGGTCCACATTTTCATGCTTATGGGTGAATAGTTGAGTGTTCTCCAAAAAATGACAAATTGTCTTTCCCTTTTAATTACTAACATCGCTTACTAATATTATTTTGTATTAACTTTTACTTTAAATTTAATTTATCTTATGCTCTTTATTCTTTTGTCATTTACTGTATGCTTTTATTTTAGCATCCCAGATCATATTGTTTATGCTTATATTATCTGTTCTTTGTCCACTTGGATTTCTCTATCTTTCAAAGACATTAATAAAGGAAAAACCCCTAAAAATTTGGTTATCTAGATTTATGGGCTTAGGTTACTATCCTTAGTTGTGTTCTTAGAACTAGGACCTTGTTCTTTGCTTTGGAATCTTGTGATTTGAGACCTTGGGATTCATCTGATACCTTTGACTTTTGACTTCTTTTAAAGACTTGGCTTGATTATTCTGGTTTCATCTGATACATGATTTATTCTTTGCTTATTTGGCTTGCTTGAGGCTTAATCCAAATGAGGGAATTCTTGCTTTAGTTATGTCATAAAACTTGCTATCTCTTATTAGATCTTTCATCCTTAGCTTTTACTTTATGCTCTTGGATAGTCTCTTTTTCTCCTCCGTTTCTTTGATTTTCAAAATCTTCTATATCTTTTCAAAACTTTCTTGTTTTTACACTTGAACCACTTTCTCAATAAACATTGACTTTTGTCAAGTGATTTTTTAAATATTTTCTTAAATAAATGCTAACATATTTTAAGCGTATTCACACCAATTTCAAATGGACTAAAAAATGCATAACTCATTTAAATCATTTTGTGCCCTTTGTGCACTTTTCGCTTTTAAACTTTTCTCAAAGTTTAGACATGATTCATTTCCCTAGTTGAGATAGAATTGTCCTACCCTCATAATATTGATGATAATTCTTTTTCACCCAAGAGAGCTAGTGGCATACTTGTTGATCTTTATCCAAGTTGGAGCTCTTCTCTATGGTGATGTAAAGTTCTCATACTTATGGGTGGCTAGTTGAGTGTTCTCCTTAAAATGGAAAAATATCTTTTCATTAAAAATAAATCAAAACAAACATCTTTGTTATTTTTACCACGAACTACGAGGTTTTTGATCCTTCATTTCACTTTGTTGGTACGTAGGCATGAGCCTCAAAAAAGTCTTTGCAAACATAAAAATCATAAAAAAAAATTCTTTTCTCATATCCTCAATCACTTGCAAACAACACCATTTAAAGCTAAAATATACAGATTTTCAAAGAGGTTCCTATATAGTACTATAGATGTTTAGGGTGCTAATACATTCTCTTTGCATAACCAACCCCCGAACCCTTATCTCTTTTTATTAGTTTTGTTTTAAAACTTCTTTGAGTTTTATTCATACTTTTTCCCTTTTCTTTGGAAATAATAAAAGCGCGGTGATGACTCTTGCTTGGCGAGTCAAGTTAATCAATAGTTTAATCTCGAAATTTTACCGCTACAACTGGTCATGAGTTTGATCCCTAACAACAATAATTTTTGAATATTCAAAACTGTGCTACTGTTTACTTTAGTTTTTAACAATAACTGATTGGTAAAGTCCTGTTTACAAAATTTTAATTTTAACCTGCTTATTTTTTTCCTTTTAATCTGCAAAACATCCAATTTGTTGACAAATTTTAAATCTTCCTCATCATCATTAACATCAACACCAATAACAAAAAAAAGCAATAGAATCCTTAAACATTAAATCTCAACAACAAAACAACAACAACAAAATTCATGAAATTTTTATACAATAAATCTCAAAAACAACAACAACAATAATAATAATAACAACAACAATAACAACAATAATAACAACAACAATAACAACAACAACAATAACAACAAATAAACAAAATCAATAGAATTGTTAAATACTAAATTTCAACAACAACAACAACAACAACAATATTAAATATTTTATTTGATATAACTACAACTAACATTAATAAGTTACTTTCATATTTTTCTAACTAACATTAAACATTTTTAACAAGAAATTACTAGAGAAAATATCACATTAAGAAACCAACCTTGAAATATTATCATGCTCTTGCTTTCATTATCATAGTTTTTAATATATTAAGTTTAAATTTCAGCACTTTGCATTCAAAATGGATAGTTGTGCCATTCACGTTTTAATTGGCTAGTGAGAGTTTCAGCCTGATCATTAATGTTTCATTCGGATTAATGATTTGACAATGTCTTGACCATTGTTAATTTAGAAATAGACCACAAATATTTGTTATGTTTTTCTCCATCAAATTGGTCACATAAAACTGTGGTAATAGGTCATAATTTTTTTAAAGAAAATTTAAATGGTGATAAAATGTAGTTGTTGGGATTCAAAGACGTGTCCTGTATATACTTTACCCTTCGATTTTCAGCAAAACTGAGGTAATAGGTCGTAAGAAAATTAAAGGGTACTAAAACATAGTTGTTGGGATTTGTAGGTGTGTCCTCTAAATACTTTACCCCTCAGTTTTTAGCTTAACCAAGGGAATATATGGTATTTAAAAAAATGTGACGCGTATATGATTTACCACTCGGGTTTTTGTTAGGTGAGATGAAAGTTTCGTCATAAAATATATTATTTGTAGTAGTGTGTGTTTTTATTTTTCCCATGCTTGAGCAGATTCCCTTAGGATTTTGGATCACGAGGATTGTCTCATGACATACATCATGTCAATTCCCTACAATTTCATTACGAAAAAGTTATAAAGATTATTTTCGATTTCTTTTTTAAATGTATATATCTTTAGGAAAGTAGAGATATCCTTAGATACCAATAACACATTGAATGAGTGTGAATTGACATCTAACCTAGGAATGTCAGACAACTAAGTTTAAAGATACGAAGGTGTCTCAAGCTTAGTTGAAAAACATTCATTTTCAATATCTTCACTTAAAATCGATTGTAAACAAATAAACTACACTGGCGAAAGTAGGTAGTTTGTTGGTCTAGAACGGGACAACACGCTAACGAACATATGTGTTGTCCTCTTTTTCCTAAAAACAATATCTTTCTCGTGATAGAACTAAGACATTGCATTAGGAAGTTATGGATGAGAATCATAAATCCTATATCTTACCTTAAAATTTAATTGTTAAAACAAAACAAAATTTTCTATAAAAAAGTTATTCGTCGTCTTAGATAAACACACGAGCGGTGAGAAATAGTAATTGAGTTGGTCTCTGAGGATGATACTTTTTTTATTACTTTTATATAGTTGTGCGTTTGCGGCATGCCAATGTGTTTTTCTTGACTTTGGGATAGGTTCTATAGCCCATTTGTTTTAGTTTTTAATTTAAAAAATGATTTTTATAGTGTTATATATTTTTGTTGAAGATAAATTTACAAATATTTTTTTTTAAAAAAAAAACTTTAAATGAAAAATTGGTTTAAATAGTTATTCTTAAAATGTTATTTTAGGTATTACATCTTTTTAGTATAACTTCTTTTGAATATCAAAATTTCAGAAAAAGATCACTTAAATTTGAAGTTATTTCATATAATATTTCATAAAACTCATTCTTAAGATATATTTTCTTTAAAAAAATTATAATTTCAACTATGTTTTAATCTTCAATAATATATATTTATGTTAGAAAAAATTAAAATTACTCGTTCAATTTATTAAAAAAAAAACAAATTAAAAAACCTTTAATATTTTAAAAATTATTTTTATAAAACTTATACTTGAAAAATATAAAAAAAAATAATTAATTTTTTAAAGCTAAAATGAACGAACTCCTAGAATTTAATTTTTTGGTGCTCTTTTGTGGTTATCTCATTTGTGGATGGTGTATATATGTTTACCTTGGATTTTTGTAAACAAGTACTAGACTTCCAAAATTGATATTTTTGTTTCTTACAGGATCAACTAGATTGATCCTAGGACATATGTGTATACTTCTTGTTTAAAGTTTTTCTTACTAATAAATTCTTCGACGATAATGTTGAACTTAAAAGTAATGCAAAGAAGATTTATGAAAAGTATAAAGAAGAAAAATAATTTCGACAGGAATGTAAGTGTAATGAAAATGACTTTAATGTAAATAGATTGACATTGAATGAAAATATGGTGTTTCATACGTACATATTCTCATAAACTCTTTTCTCAATAACACTAGATACTTTGAGTGATTTTGAGTTTGATACAATATTGAACACCCTGAATCCTAATGCTAAGACTCATATTTATACTACTTCGACAGTAACGGTAACAAACCGTATTTTCTCCAGAAAATTACACGTTCTCGCTTGCATGTATTTCGCATTTCATAGGCCTTTACGCGTCCTTTGAAGGAACGAATAAGGCCAAAATATGATTATTAGCCTCATTTTGAATTATCTTCGTCAAACTCATCTTCAAATCGTTTCAAAACCTTTTAAGTCCTATTATAATGCTATTTCGACAGTATTACAACTTCTTTGCCAAGTTCCAGTCGAAAGACTTTTCCTAACTTCATGTCGAAATCAGCTTGAATTTTCCAAATATTTCTTTAAGTTTTATACTTGACTTCTTATATCCTTTTGAGCGTCGGAATTACAGCTAACAAATTGCCCTCAAAAATGTATTTTTTGACCAAATGGAGAAAGGGACTTTTTTGAAAGCTTTGACGCGACAATACTTACTGTTGTGACGTCATGGTCATCATGAACACTTTTCCAAAATGTCTCATCAGAGATGTGCGAACTGCAAATACCATCAATATCCCTATATTGTGGGAGTAATGTAGCAACTAAAAGGGCAACCACCTGCTTAACCAATAAAAAACATACATGTGTCCCACTACTCGCTCCACTTGTCACTACAAAGGAAATGTGAACGACTTTTTCTCCCTCTATAAATATTCCTTCATCTTCCTCCTTTGAATACTTTTCCATTCTTGGCCTCATAACCTCTGACTCTCTTGCGATTCTTTCTCATAAGCAACTCACACAAACTTTTCCTCTTCCAAAGTTCAAATCTTCAACAATGGTGTCTTCAAAAACCAAGAACAACAAAGTTGGAAAGCAACAAATGGATTTCTTATCACCTGTATCCCATATTGAAAAACCATCACTGGTAGGAAATCAAGAATACGTTCCTGAACCTCCTATCCTTGAAGAAAAGAAAAAAAATCTATCAATCTCAGGTATTGATTCCTCTCACTATTGATGGTAAAACTCATCATATATGGGTCCTTTGCCTGACCCTAATGCTGATGTTGAAAAACTCAAAAAGTTTTTCCCTACTTATCATTGTACAGAACCCTTAGCCAATAAGCCAGAAACTGATGATGAAGATAGAGTAAAACCTGATTCCCAAGTGAAAACTCTAGATGATAATCATGCAAAGTGTTTGACTGAAGCCTTAAAAACAACAACAACAAAATCTAAATTATATAAGTGGCTCTCTTAGAGCGTTTCGCTCTTGCCCCTTATCAAAAGACCTTGAACCCTATCTCGCTTGGCTCACCAAAGTTGAGAAGGAGAAAACCCATTTTCAGAGGGAAATGGGTATTTATGACATGATTCGATTGTCGAAAGTAGGGCCAGGATATAGTCAAAACATGTTAATAGCCTCTTTATATTTTTGGGATAGTACTCACAATACTTTCCATTTCCCCTACGGAATGTTGACTCCTACCCTTTTCGACATTGTCGCTATCACTGGTTTTCGACCAACTGGAGAAGTCTTTGACCCAAACGACATGAACGGAAACCATCAACTTTGATACCAACATGGTCACCTTTACTCACAAATATATCTGACCATCACAATACTAAAAATGATGAAGTTTCTGACGAAGAGCATATTGCCTTCCTGGCACTTTGGTTGTCACGTTGTACTTTTTGCTCAGTCTTTTCAAGTGGCAAAGAGATTTTTAACCCAGGCGAACCAACTATATGGTGGACGCAACATCTTCCCGAGTCAACTGATTCGGGGTTCGTTTTATGAGTCTTTGGGAGAAGTTGTCGAAATTTTGAAGACTTATCAACCAGGGACAAACATGTTAATGGCTGGCCCATACTGGTAACTCTAATTGTGGTTAAATGTAACTTTTAAGCCTTCACTCCCAACCCACAACACCATTAATGAAGAAGACGAAGAGATTAAGAACATGCAAGTCGAAGGGACACACTTGGTTGATCTGACCCCAAATGACGAAGGATCAAGCTTACAAGTTTATTTTTCTGGATATATGATGATGTTCACAAAACGCTACAATTTCACTCCTTCTATGGCTCCATTTTCCGAAAGAACCCATGGCCCTGAGTGGTTCACTAGAGAATTCCCTTCCCCTTCGACTGATCAGGAAGCAAGATCCATGGCCATATGGGAGGCGTTCCTCACCCATAGGTTGATTTCCTCCAGACTCAGACCGTGAAAGAACCAGATAACCTTGGTTAGATATCATCCAAATATTTTCTCTCGATAATTTATCCTCATCAAATTAATGCCTAAATACCTATATGATAGAAAAAGCACTCTCTGTCTTTACAACATGTGGTTCACTGAGGATGAATGTGAGAAAAATCTATCTCTATATGCCAAAGTTGCTAAACTCACTCCCATCTCTTTTCGACCATCACTTTATTGTAGACAAGAATTTGACATTTGGTGGAAAAACTACTACACCAACAAAATCTTTGTTGTCTCTTCCCTTAGTCAAATATTTTTCTTCTATACAGGGCAGGCACAAGAAAGGTATAACAACTCATATCAAGGAGATTCGAGCATTCCAGAAATACTTTGAAACTGTCTGTAGGTCTGATGACCTCAGTCGAACCATCAGTGAGGCAACATTTATGTTAAAAGACAAGTTTATAGAGAAACTTCTTGACTTGAAAATCCTTTTGTGTGGTAAGCTCGAAAACAGTTATGAGTTAGCTTTTAGACTCCACCCACCGAAATTCCCACGATTACCAAGCGTTGATCTTGGCTTGGCATTTGAACCTCCATTCCCAAAATGGTTCGTCTATGAGGATTCAATAAAATTCCTACGACAAGATTACCAAAAACTTGCCAAATGGGTCATTTCGACTAAGCTCACTCTGGACAATTTCAAAGGTTTCCTTCATGTTGATATAGAACATGTTCGCATCCTTACTCCAATACTTAAAGGTGTGGAATGAGAGGATCCTTCGACTTGTTTCTTTTAAAATTTTCTCTTATATGTTCCCCTTACTTGGATCTTTTTGGTTCACCTATTTCTCTTCTTAACTATTCAAATCAAAACCAACGTTATAAAGGAAACTACTACAACGAAGAACGTTGTTGCTTCATCCAAAAGTGGTGACCAGAATGAAGAGACCAATCTCAAGAAGACCATAACAAAGTTATTATTCACATTTTTTAAGGCTTCATAATTTACATGTTTAATTTACATTGCGCTAATACCTTTATTTTTTTCAGGTTGTTCAAGAACTTCCTCCAACTCCCAAGAAACGAAAACTCATCCTGGAAGAAGAAGAAGAAGTCGAAAGCATCTGACTCCGCTCCCTCACAGAAATCTAATGCAACACCCAAGCTAACAAAATCAACTGCTCGAGAAGTCATTGATGTTAATCCTAAGATAACCACCGTTGCGTCTGAGCATGCTGAAAGTGACAACTCTAGTCCTGGTGCAGAGGGACTCAAGGTATTTCATCTTCTCCTTACTTCTTTTTCGTCAGACTTTTATGTTCAACTGATATTAATAATTTGGTTTCTTTCTCTCTTTGCAAGATGATCAACTTGGTACTGAAACTTCCAGCATTAAGTATGAAGTTCCTAAAAGTACCAGTCCTCCTTCTGTTCATCATATATCCAATAAAGGGTCGAACAAAGGATCGACTAGCGAAGTTAATCAACTTGTCAAAGTTCAACAAGACAAACTTCCAAACCTTATCTCCCTTTAACAATCTCACTTAACTGCTTCTGAAAGTGACGGTGAATCTATAAAACATAATGACATGGAAATCCCAGACACATAAGAGCATGAACAATCAAAACCATATGAATCTTCTCCAAAAAAATCCCAATCATGAAGAAGATGGGAAGAATGACTAAGATTAAACCATGCCCAACGTTGATGAAGAGATTCAGGTTGAAAAAGATCCTCACAAAGATAAAGCCCCAAAGGATAACGTAGCTTCTACTAACCCACCTACTGGGATTGTTAAGGAACTCAGAACCTCTTCGAATGTCACCAAAACTCCTCTAACTCAAGAAGAACGAGATAATATGAAGAATAACAAGCCAACTGAATATTTGAAGGCTATGATGAGCGCACGAGCAAGCTCTAGTGAGAAAGGCTCTAGTTCTTCAACTGCTTCTGGTAGTCGCTCTACTGTTTAACATGCTGACCAACTCCTCCAACAAACCAGAGAGAAAGCTTTCGATGTCAACTTGATCCAAGTGCTCAAGAGCAACCTAAATTCAAGGTATGGAATCAAGGATCTGCTGAAAAAAGGTTGACATTTTAAGCATTTCTCCATAAGCTGCAAATGTTATAGTGGAACTTGGGTTTCTCATTGATCAAGTCTCTGCAGATCTCTTGCGCAAGCAAGATGCTTCGACCAAAATTGAGAAGAAAATGGAAACTCAAACAGTAGAATAGGGTGCAACTACTGAATCCACTACTAAGGTTGAAACGCTAGAGAAATACTTCTCTCAAAATTAAGAAGAGTTCGACACCCGTGCTTCTAACATTTTTGCTTAGGAGGAATAGATTAAGGAATTCCAGGCTAACATTTGAAAGGCTACGGATTTTCATGATGAGATCCAAAAGCTTGATCACCAGCAGTTTGACGAAGAGATTAAGGTGGGCGTCTGTTCGCTGTGAATTTTGGCGAACAACCTCTGGTTTACCAAAACTTGTAGAATTGGGTTACTTGCAGGATCAACCACACAAATCCTAGGACATGTGCAGATCTAAATGACTTTGAAGATATCTAGAACAACTTTCATATCTTTCATTTTGGTTCTCTAAATATTTTATGTCGAAAGATGTTGATTAAAACGTTTAAACAGATGTAAATTTGACAAGATAAGATAAATGGCATAAAGTAACTGACGAAAACATAAAGTGTCCAAAAGAAAGTGCAGAAAGATAATTGACTGGAAAACGTAAAAGAGGAATTTGTAAAGAACTTTAAACTTTATAAAATAAACTTTGAAGGAATTGGTGTTTGTTTACACATACATGTTCCAAATATGACTCTTTTCTCTCACACGGGTACTTTGAGTATTTTCAGGAATTTTGTACAAGTAAATTTTCACACCCTTTTTCGATAACAACTACCCTATTTATATACAAATAACATAACTGTTACTAACTACCAAATCCTAAAACTGTGACACATGGCTTTCTTCCTTTCGCCAGATGCTCCCACGCGTCTTCTGCCAAACGTCACAACTCTTCTGAATTTGAATATTTACACTTTACGTCGAAATGATGTCTCTCTCCAGACTTTGTCGAATTTGTCAAAATACTACAACATCCTCCATGTCTGTCAAAGGTGCATTTCCATCTGCAGATATCGTGTCGAAATGTCGAAGCTTTAATTTTGTCGAAGTGTCGAACAACACTTATCAACCAAACCGTTTATCCCATGTCGTCATTTGTCGAAAGAACCATTATGCATACCAAATCTCATGGCGTTGAAAACGCATGTATACAAATTGCCCCCCAGCAAAGACGTTTCGACTGTTTTTCTAGAGAAACAATCATTTGTTGTCAACCCGTGTTTTTACGCCATGTCAATTAATCTTTATTAAATCCAAGTCTGATAATCTCAATTTCCAACACAAATTCATCATTACACTTTCTCCAAAATGTCACGTCTAGCCCACGTTCAGAGTCCACTTCCATCATTTCCTCACATCATGGTCTCTTTTCAACTTCCACCTCTCTAACACTCCCATCAGAATCGGCCACGTGTCCCACTACCATCATTACCATTCTAAAGCGTTTCATCATCTTCTTCCTATAAATACCCATAAACCTTTTTCTTTAAACCCTTTTTCACTTCAGATTACTTTCCTTCATACCCATTTCTTAAGCTTTCATACTCTCCTGAGAAAAATTCCTAAGTTCTTCCTAACAATGGCGCCTCAAAAACCTTCAAGCAGCAAACATTCCAAGAAGAAACAAGACTCAACTTTCTCTCCTGTGCATGATTTAAAAGGACCAATGACCATTGGAAATCAACAGTATGTTCCAGAACCTCCAAATGAGAAAGAGAAAGAATGCATCTATAAATCCCAGGTATTAATCCCTGTTCTTATTTCTGGAAACTGTCATGCTATGTTAGGTCCCCTTCCAAATCTAGAGATTAAACCAGATCGCTTAAAAGAATTTTTCCCATCTTACTTCCACACAAAACCCATAGGCGCTGGAAGAAAAACTCAGCCTAAAGAGAAAGTTGTAGAACAAAATGACCCATCGAGTTCGACGAATGCTGGAGAATTGGACTTAGCTTATCTAAATTACAATAGGATATTTAGAACCTGTCCATGGTCGAAAGACCCTTCTGACTACGTATCTTGGTTAAATAAAATTGAAAAGGTTAAAGGGGCCTTTTGGAAAGAAATATGCTTTTGGCCTCTCTCTACTTTTGGGATAGTACTTACAACACCTTTCACCTCCCTTGTGGGATGGTTACGCCTACCCTTTTCGACGCAACAGCCATTGTTGGTCTTCATCCCAATGGTATAGATTTCGACCCTACTGTCTTAAATGAAGATACCATTGCTTTCGAGACTAGCTTCGCCCCATACTCTTTATTCACGTCCCATTATCATGACAAGAGTACTACTGAAGTTTCAGATGTCGAACACATAGCTTTTCTAACTCTGTGGCTATCCAAATATGTGTTTTGCTCTCGCTCTCTTCAAGTTGCCAAGAGATTCATCACCATAGCCAATCAGCTTCATGCAGGCACAAAACTATGTTTGAGCGAAATGATTCTGGCTAACCTTTACGAATCTCTAAGTGAGAGTGTACATTTTTTGAAAAACACCAAAACCCAAGGTAAAATCAACTTATCGGGACCTTTCTGGCTTTTGCAATTATGGCTTAATGCCACATTTGAAGCTAATCTTCCTGTAGCACTAGAAGTAGATGAAGAAGAAGTGAAAAATAGGATTGTCGAATGGCCAAGGTTGGTGCAAATAACGCCAACTGATGAAGGGATTAGCCTTTGACAAGCTTTCAAAAGCTACGTCATGATGTTTGCCAAGAGGTATCAATTTACTTCGACCATGGCACCTTTTGCTGATAGAAAAATTGGACCTAAGTGGTTTACCCAACAACTGCCTTTGGAGATGCAGAAAGATGAAAATATATTTCTGAATGTTTGGGAATAATTCTTAACCCCTAGGCTCCTCTTTTCTTATCGTAACACCACTAAAAACCAAATTGCTTTGATAGTTTATCAACCCAACCTTGTTTCTAGACAATTTGGCCTAGTCCAGATAAAACCTCGACCTATATTCCCCAAGAAAGGATCCATCATTTTTTATAATTCCCTTCATACTGAAGACGAGGGAAGAGAACTGTCGAAGAAACTGACTGATGACTCTCTCGACATTCGACCAGTTATATTTCGACCATCATTCCTATGCACTCCTGAGTTTGATGAATGGTGGAAAGACTATTATTCCAACAGATTTTTTGACGTAGCTGCCTTTGCTACACATTTAACAAACGCTTTCGCTTTTGTGCAGGATCGGACCAAAAAAGGTATTCAAAGACACATTAGGGAAATACAGAAATTTTAAAAATATTTCGAAACTGCGTATAGACCTGATGATCTTAGTCGAACCATACACGAAGCAGCAACAGAATTGAAACGCAAACTGACGGAGAAGTTTGAAAAACTGTCTTTGCCTTCAAATCTTCGACCAGAGGCGCGCTATGACCTGGCTTTCAGTTGTCATCCACCAAAATTCCCTCCTTTGCCAACTGCTGAGTTTGGCGTGGCATTTAGCCCTCCATTTCCAGATTGGTTCGTTTGTGGGGATTTTATGAAAATTCTTCATCAGCAGTATCAAAAACCTGCTGAGCGTGTGGTTCCGACTAAGTATCATCTGGGCGAATACCCAGGACACCTTCATATTGGAATAGAACACGTTCGCGTGGAAGATCCCATTCTTGAAGGTGTTCACAGAAAACATGATTTTTCCTTTTGTTATTCTAACTGTATTATCATGTATTTCTTATATTTGTTTCTGAATCTTCTTTCTTTCCCTAGCCGTGAGGATTCCTGCCAAGAAAGCTTCTGTCAAAGCATCACCAAGTGCTGCTAAGAAACATTCGAAAAAGGTACAGCATAATACTTCTTCTCATTTATTACTTTCCCTTTTTTTTTAAACTGACTGGCTTTTGGTCTGCATGACTAGGTAAGTCGAAAACCCCCAACAATCCAAAAGAGAAAGAGTGAAGAGGAGAAAGAAGAGGATAAAGTCCCTAATGAAGAGTCTGGTGACGAATCTCCAGAGTTAATCCCTCCCTCTCAGAAAAAGAAGAAACTCACGAAGGTCTCTTCCCAAAGATCCATCGTTAAATCAACTAGGCAGGATTCTGCAAATACTCCCCCTGCTAAGCCTCAGTCGAAAGACACGGAGAGTGGGAAATCCAGCTTTAACACTGAGATTCCTGAGGTAAGTTTTTTATTTTGACAGTATATGTTCACCTTTCCTGCATCTTTTCTTCTAAATCTTATAATTATTTTCAGGAACAAGTGGCTGTCGAAAGGACACCTGAGAAAATTCTGGAGGAAACAGTCCTAGAAGAAGATATCCCTACAAGTGATCTTGTCAGGCAAACTGTAGCAGAATTCGATGCTACAGTGGGTGAAGCTTCTGAAGATGAATCTCCTCCTCATCCAGGATTAAATGTTGCACCTCCGGGTGATGACATTGACATGGAGGTTGGGGTCGAAGATGATCCTGAAGACGAAACTGCCAAAGATGGGGATAACCAGTCGAAACATACAGAGGCTGAGCGTACTTCAGAGCGAAACACTCCACCTGCTCCTGACCAAACCCAAGGGAGTGGCAAATCAACTGGTTCGACTAGTTTCTCTCGCGAGGAGCTTGAAAATCTCAAAGTGCAGAGACCCTTAGAGTATCTGAAGACCATGCTTAGCGCCCGTTTTAATTTTCAAGATTCTTCACAGAGCAGTTCGACTACTTCTGGGGCCACTTCTGAAGCACCATCACTTGGCAACATCTTGACCAAAATTAAAATAAAAATCCTTGATGTTGATTTGTTCAAAAATTTTGGGAGAGAACTCCCTTGCTCACCTTGAACTTAAGAAAATTTTGAAGCAAGTGAATGTCTTGGAAGCTTCTGCTGAGGTTGGGAGTTTTGTGATGGAGCTGATGACCCTCATTGACTTGGCCACTGCAGGTCTTCTTCGTCAAAGAGATCTTACCACTCAAATCTCCTCAAAGTCTGAAACTCAAACTACTGAATGGGATGCTGTTTCGGCTTCGACTGACAAAGTTTCAAAGTTGCAAAAGCTTTCTGAAACCTATGTCAAAGAAGTTGCTGCTTGTGATGACAATATCCAAAAATGGGAGAAACAGATAGCAGCACTTCAAGAAAAGATCTCTCAAGAGAAGAAACGTAAGGCATCCATACAGCAACCCAAGCAGAGCGAGATTGACGAAGAGTTGAGGGTGGGTATTCGACACGCTGAGAAGGCCCAACAACTTAGTCTAGAGATTGAGACTCTTTCTACTCACAAAAGTCTTTGTGATCACCGACTCCAGTTTCAGAGGCAGAAATTCGCCACTTTGAAGGAAACTTTTGCCAGTATTAATTTGTAGTCGAATTGATTTAACAATTCTTAGCCCTTTGAGGCGTTCTTTGTAATGACTTTAATGCCATTTTTATTTGGCAAATATTATCACGATTATGTTTGCAATTATTCTATCATTATTTTTACTTCCTGCAATATTGGCTTATATTTTTTCAGATACTTGCCATTTATCTTTAGGATTCTCTCATCCTTCCCTATTTCTTCAATCTCATACGCGCCATTTGAAAATATTTTCAAAATCTGGAAAGGTCCTTCCCACTTAGGAGACCATTTTCCCATTAACTTATCTTTTCGATCCATATGAAGGATTACTTTCCAAACGAGATCACCAATTAAGAAGGTCTTGAATTTTACTCTTTTATTGTAAAACTTTTCGACTCTTTCTTTTTGTCTTCTTATTAGATCTAGCGCACGTAGTCTTTCTTCGTCCAGATCAACCAATTCATCCATCATCATACTCCAATATATATCTGATGGGATTTCATGATGCCTTTGCACTCTAACTGACTGCAAATATATTTCGACTGGTAAAACTGCATCATGTCCGTAAGTCAACTTAAATGGAGTCGAATTCGTTGCTTCTTTAGGAGACGTTCAACAAGCCCACAAGACTTGATCTAGAGTCTTATGCCAATTTCTAGGTTTTTTCCCTACATGCTTCTTGATCAAATTTATCACTACCTTGTTGGCTGCTTCAACCTGCCCATTGGCTTGAGCATAGTAAGGTGTCGAAGTAAGGAGTTTAAGACCTGTTTCTTGTGCAAATTTCTGCATGTTTTTACCAGTGAACACAGATCCTTGATCTGTTGTTATTGTTTCAGGTATCCCAAATCTGTAAATTATGTATTTTTGGATAAAGTCTATGACTGCTTCTTGATCCATATTTACCAATGGTATAGCTTCAATCCATTTAGTGTAATAGTCTATCCCAACCAAAATGTACCTTTGTCCTTTTGAAGAGGCTGGTCGAATTTCCCCAATCAAGTCTAAAGCTCATCCTCTAAATGGCCAAGGCTTTATAATTGAATGCAGCTCACTTGCAGGAACATGAGGTATGCCTGCATGTACTTGACACTCCTGACATCCTTTTGCAAATTCGACATAGTCCTTCAACACTGTTGGCCAATACATTCCTTGTCGAAATAATAACCACTTCATTTTGTGACCTGCTTGGTGTGCGCCACACGCTCCACTGTGTACATTCGACAAGGCTATGTAGGCTTCGTCTTCACCTAAGAATTTCAAGAAGACTCCTTCTGTAGTCTTTTTGAACAATTCATTTCCCAAAAGTACATAACTCAAAGCTCTGTATTTTATCTTTCTTTCTGCTTTCTAATTTGGGTCTTGTAGGTAATTCTTGATAGGCTTTCTCCAGTCTGTAATTCCTGAATCATCTATGTTGAATATCTCAAAGTTTTCTTCGTCACCGTATCCTAATCTTATTGACTCCAGATCTGATGGGGACAACTTGGTGGATACGACTCTTCCTCTAACTTCGATGGCTTCTTCTAACTTTTCCTTCGACACTTTATATCCAGATGCTAGTTGAGCAAGATCGTTCGCTTCTTGATTCTCCAACCTGGGAATGTGCCTGAAGGCCACATTGTCGAACTCTTTGAGAAGTCTATTGGCTATTACAAAGTACATGACTAAATTGTCTTTCATGCATTTATACTCTTTAGTCAACTGCTTTATCACCAGTTCAGAGTCGCCCATTATTTCGACTCTTGTTGCCCCCATTTTCAACAAGATTTCAAGTCCAGCGATCAAAGCTTCATATTCTGCTTCATTATTTGAACACAGACTTTCAACTTTGTACTTGAATTTTGTTGGAATTTTGTCAGGAGAAATAATTAACATCCCAACGCCAGTTCCATTTTTATGATTGGAACCATCGAAATACATTTTCCAAGGTTCTAATTCGACATATTCCACATCTTCGTCTATAGAGTGGTCGGCTATGAAATCAGCCACCACTTGTCCTTTCACAGCTTTTAAAGGCAGATATTTCAAGGAGTATTCCGTTAATGCTAAAGCCCATTTTCCAATTCGACTATGTAAAATAGATGTAGATAACATATACTTTATTACGTCGAAATGGGAGGAAATATATACATCAACAGGTTTTATATAATGCTTTAATTTCATACAAGAGAAGTATACACATAGACATAGCTTTTCTATGATACTATATCTAGTTTCAGCATCATTCAGGACTCTGCTGAGATAATAAATGGCTCTTTCGATGCCATTCTCATCTTCTTGACACAACATACTTCCTAATGTTTTGTCTGATGCCGAAATGTACAATCTCATACTTCTTTTTCTGCAAGGAGACATCAGGATTGGGGGACTAGCCAAGTATTCTTTGATTTTGTCGAAGGCCGCTTGCTGTTCTTGCCCCCATGCAAAGTCTTACTTCTTTAGTCGAAGTAGAGGAGAGAAAGCTTGTGTCTTCCCACTGAGATTGGAGATGAATCTTCTGAGAAAGTTGATTTTCCCTAGCAGAGACTGCAACCCCTTTTTGGTTGATGGCGCTTTCGCCTCCATTATGACTTTGGCTTTGTTTTCATTTATTTCGATCCCCTTTTTGTGGACTACAAAACCTAAGAAATCACTCGCCTGCACACCAAAAGCACATTTAAGTGGGTTCATTTTCAAACCAAACTTCCTCATCCTTTCAAAGGATTGTCGAAGATGATCTTTATGTCTTTTCCCTGAAACAGACTTAATCACGATATCTTCAATATACACTTGCATGAAAGTCTCAATAAAGTCGTGAAAAATGGAATTCATAGCACGTTGGTAAGTTGCTCCAGCGTTCTTTAAACCAAAAGGCATTACAACCCATTCGTAAGTTCCTATTGCTCCGGGACAACAGAAAGCCGTTTTAGGAACGTCTTCCTCAGTGATAAAAATTTGATTATAGCCAGAGTATCCGTCTAACATACTTAAGTACTCATGGCCGGCTGCAGAATCTATGAGCATTTCTGCCACTGGCATAGGATATTCATCCTTTGGGGTAGCCGAATTTAAATCTCGAAAATCAATGCATACCCTAAGTTTGCCATTTTTCTTAATTAATGGAACAATATTTGCAATCCAATCGACATACCTGGTTGTGCGGATGAACTTGCATTTTAGAAGTCTTTCGACCTCTTCTTTTATTTTCGATAGGATTTCTGGTGCGAAGCGTCTCAGAGTCTGTTTTACTGGCTTCTTTCCTTCCATTATCGGCAACTGCATTTCGACCAAACTTCTATCAAGACCAGGCATCTCGTCATAATCCCATGCGAAACAGTCTTTGAATTCTTTCAGCAACTGGACTATTTCGACCTTGAGCTGGGGGTCCATTTTTGCGCTTATGTAGGTTGGTCTATGTTCTGCCCCCACTCCTAAGTTTATTTCTTCTAATGGATCCTGCGCCACCATCTTCTCGTTAGTTGACACTGGATCTTTTTCGAACCCTAGAGGTTCGTCGTCATAAATGGCGTCAAGCTTTTGCCATTCGCCCATTTGGTTGTTATCATGATCTTTTGCAACGTCTTTTTGAGGATATTGTTCGTTGGAGTTTTCTTTGCTGGCTTCGACAGCCATGTATTTTACTTCAGCCTCAAGGGTCTCTTTGAGTTTGTTTTCGGCTATGTAAGTCGTAATCTTTTCGAGCGTTGATTGTTTACTCGTCATCGTCAAATTCGCTTCCCCATCCCGTTGGCGCTATATGAGTAGTTCCCCACATGTAAGTTTCGCCAATTACTTCTTTATCCCACTGGAAACCATGTGTAGGATGAAGGTACATAGAGCAGTAGGCATTATCTGTCGCCTTTAAATCGAATTCGGCTGGACTGCATGGAGGTATGTGAGCCAGGTTCTTGTCGAAGCTTTGACTGTTGACGTTGTTTATCTATGTCATGAAGTAGCTTTGATCTGCCTCAATGTTTTCGACGATCCCGTCTGGCCTCCATATGGCTATTCGCTGATACATTGAAGAGGGTACGGCTCCTACGCCATGAATCCACTCCCTTCCAAGCAGTAGGTTGTAGTTCGCCCTTGAAGCAATGACCAAAAACATCGTTGGCCTTGTTATGGTTCCAACAGTCAGATTCACCTAGATAACGCCCATGGTGGTTCCTACTTTTCCTTCGTAATTCGACAACACCATGTTGTGGGGTTTCGCGTCTGAGTCGTCTTTCCCTATCTTCTTCAACATGAAATGGGGCATCAAATTCACTGCTGCTCCCCCATCCACCAGTATCTTATTCACACCAACGTTCTCCACCTTTCCTTTTATGAACAAAGGCTTCAAATGCGCTTTCATGGAATCATCTGGTCTTTCGAAGAAAGCGTTCTTCTCTTCGATGCATCCATTATTCATCACGTAGTAACAGACGGGCATGTGTGCCATTGTTTCCTCTTCCATCTCGTCTTCTTCGTCTTCGACCTCCATAACTCTATCATAGTCTCTAGGGAGAACAGAGACCACGTTGCAGATCACATTGAAGGATGATTCTGAGTCAGACTCGAAGTTGTCCGTTATTTCATCGTCCTCCTGCATCTTCTCTTTTGACGCCACAGGTTCGACAATGCCGCCAGGATTGATCTGGAGGGAAGCCTCTTTTCTGCTCCTTATCTGACGATTGTTACTAGACTCTGCTTTATCTTTGCTGCCGGTGTCTTTTCCATTCACGCTCTTTTCTGCAGCCTCTTTTTCTGCCCTCTTCTGCCTCTGGAATCTCCTCCATTGGGATCTGGACATGGGGTTTTTGCCCTTGTAATTATCTGAAGGATATGGTCTTGGCTTGTACTTTTCCATTTCCTTCTTGCCTTCCATCGAAACGCCTCTCTGAACCTCAAACTTTCCCCATTTTTTCTGCCCCTGGGCATCTCTAATGGGTTGAACCCATTTGTCATCCGTTGCTTTGTTAGATGGTTTATAGGTGTTATGGCGTCTTTCTCCATGCCTCCACTGGTGGTGATCACCTCTCCTTGGGTCATATCTTACGGTTCCCCAATTCTCTTTCCTCTTGGCTTTATCCACTGCTTCCAGGTTGGTTGTTGCCTTCCTGTCGAAAATTGCACTGCAGCGCGGGCATAGCATTACTTCGGTTTTCATCCTTTGGCACCTCTTGATGGATTCTATTAAATTTTCCTCCTCTTTAGGATACGCCAGCCTCTGGTGCTCCTTTAGACGATGATCTTCGCCCACTTCGGCCTGGTCCCTCTGAGATATTTCCACCATGTTTACCCCAACGTTTCGTTCGTCAGTGATGCTTAATTCGTTCATCTTTCTAATGAGTCTCTCCTCTTCGCCTTCGACACCTTTTGGTGCTTGGTCGAACTTTTTTGCTGGGCAGCAGCACCAAGATATGCTCCTGGGACCATGTTTGCAACAACATTTGCTCCAATTCCTTTTGGGGTCTTCCATTACCCTATGCAGAATCCCACTGACCACGGGCTTCAAAGGACCATTAACAGCTTCCGCTTTAATTTTTGTGACTTCTTCACTGAAAGGCCCCATAGTGTTGACACAGTTTGCGATATCACCTGTCTTTGTTTGATCAAGATCAAGGCCTTCAGTAGCCTTGTTTTCGATAATGAGGTCTTCAGTAACCCTCTTTTTCGTATTAGGGGGATTCTCGATCGCCTCATCTGTTTCTTCATTGTTGTCTGAAGAAACATCTCCCCAACCGCTTGGTTGGATTGTGTTGATGTCGATCTGAGAGCTTGTCGGCGCATTGTACTTCACGAGATAATCATACTTCCCACTTGGCTGTCCCAAGCGGTCCCAATTCTCTCCTTGTCGAAACCTCACATCTTCGACTGTGTCATCACTGTCCTTCTCGTCGAAACCTTCAGTAGTTTCCATTCTTTTCTGGATGTCGAAGCCCTTAGTAACTTCAACTTCGTTCTGGCTTGTGAGATCATCAGCAATCTCGACCATGTTGATGTTTGTGTCGAAACTTCCAGGGGCCTCCACCATTTCCAAATTGCCATCAGAAGCAACTTCGATCTCCACCATGTTCACGATGGATGGTTCAGCGTAGTGGGCTTCGACTGGCTGCATAGGATTCGAGTCGATCCTCATCTGTGGTTTTGGTTTGTCACCAAACTTTAGCCTTCCGTCACGGATAGCATTTTGAACGAGATCCCTGAAAAGGAAACAACGAGACGTTTTATGGCCTAGAAAACTATGGTATTTACAAAAACCTCTCTTTTTCTGTTGTTCCATAGGCGGTTCTTTAGCGCCTGGAGGTTTTATTAGTTGACCATCTTTAACCAACAGATCAAAAATTTCGTCACATTTGGTGATGTCGAACGTATAAGTCCTTTTGGGGAACTAACCGTTGGTTTCGACTGGGTTTCCGTTCGACGGAGTTAGTACTTTGCACGAATAAGGTGGGCCTTGCTTTAGTTCTGCTAGGTCAATCTCTTGTTCGTCGAAGTTACTTGGTTCATTTTCGTCGTACTCATCATCTTGGCGAACCCCTACGTAGGCCACCCTTTTTTTTTATTTGCTCTGAATTTTTCGTCCCTTAACCTTTCGACCTGTCTCACTCTATCTGCTAATTGTGCCATATCCCTCAGATACTGGGTGTCTAGTTTCTTCCTTATAGAATAATCTAGTCCCCCTGCTGCCATTTCGACTAACTCATGTTCTAGCACCGGGGTGAAACATCTAGCCTTTAGCAATCTGAACCTATTTAAATAATCATCTATTGGTTCTGAGTGTTTTCTCTTAACACTGGCTAATTCTTTCAGACTTATTTTTGTTTGTCCCATGTAGAATTGTTCATGGAACAGCCTTTCTAATTGGGTCCACGTATATACTGAGTTTGCAGGCAAAGATGTAAACCAAGTAAACGCGTTTTTTGTTAAGGAACTAGGGAAATATTTTATTTTCAAATTTTCATTACGGGCTATTTCCCCTGCCTCGATCAAACAACGTGCCACATGTTCTATGGTGGACTCACTAGTGTCCCCTGAGAACTTTGTGAACTTAGGAACTTTCCACCTTGGTGGCAGTTCCTCTTGCAGAATATATTCTGACAGTGGGGATGCGTAACTAGGCCTTTGTAATCCCATGTTCATCCCATTTTGTACCATTATCGTTTCGACCATGGCTGCCAAATTGTTTTTGACAGGCGGATTATTATACCGTATCCGTTGTTGCAACACAGCATCCGCGTCTTGGCCTCTCTGGATTACTATCCTTCTAGGCTCTTGTGGAATAGGGATTTTGACACGAGGCTGTTCGACTGCATCCTCTTGGTTTCTGACGTTTGTTTGAGGATTGTCCAACGATATTTGGTTTATCGTAGGCTCTTCCTGGACCGCTACCACTGAGTTATGAACCACTTGTTCTCTGTGTCGAGTTTGAGGGACTCCAACGAAATCAGCAATGCGCGTCATTTGCGCTGCCAACAATTGGTTTGTTTGGGTGGTGTTTTGTATTAGAGGGTTAAACACCGCTCCCATTTGTTGTGTCAACATTTGGACCATATCATGATTACTCTCGTCCATTTGTTGCCTAATTACTTGCGCAGAATTATTTGTTATTGGCGGCACGCAAAGTTGTTGTTGATTTAGTCTACTCATGTTTCCGCCATATCCCGACCCTTGTAATGGTGAAGACATATTGACCATAGAATCAGAATATAATAACGGGGAATTGTGTAAATTTTCCATTACCGAAGTTGGCATTCCAAAGGGTTGTTCCCTACCAGGCGGAGGCATGGTGAAATTTGTTACAAAAGGCCTAGAAGTATTTCCCACAGGAGGAGGTGTCCCAACAGGCATTTGTTGTGCCCTAACGGACGAACTAAGCGCATTTTGCAAAATTAAAATCGCTGGTATTGACCCTGTTGACGAAGGCATAGACTCTGACACAGGGACTGGTCCTACACTGCCTCCCGTCGAAGGGGTAGGGTTGGATACTGGTATGGATTCGTTTGGATTATTTGGCTGGTTTGCCATTTTCCTTACTCTCGTTCTTTTAGGTATTTCTACGTCGGATACGGCTAATTTACCGCTTCTCAGTCTCATACAACGAAGAAAAAACTTTGACTAACGATTGTCTAAGTTTCTAGATTTATGCACTGTCCCACTGGGCGTGCCAATTTGTTCGCTGTGAATTTTGGCGAACAACCTCTGGTTTACCAAAACTTGTAGAATTGGGTTACTTGCAGGATCAACCACACAAATCCTAGGACATGTGCAGATCTAAATGACTTTGAAGATATCTAGAACAACTTTCATATCTTTCATTTTGGTTCTCTAAATATTTTATGTCGAAAGATGTTGATTAAAACGTTTAAACAGATGTAAATTTGACAAGATAAGATAAATGGCATAAAGTAACTGACGAAAACATAAAGTGTCCAAAAGAAAGTGCAGAAAGATAATTGACTGGAAAACGTAAAAGAGGAATTTGTAAAGAACTTTAAACTTTATAAAATAAACTTTGAAGGAATTGGTGTTTGTTTACACATACATGTTCCAAATATGACTCTTTTCTCTCACACGGGTACTTTGAGTATTTTCAGGAATTTTGTACAAGTAAATTTTCACACCCTTTTTCGATAACAACTACCCTATTTATATACAAATAACATAACTGTTACTAACTACCAAATCCTAAAACTGTGACACATGGTTTTCTTCCTTTCGCCAGATGCTCCCACGCGTCTTCTGCCAAATGTCACAACTCTTCTGAATTTGAATATTTACACTTTACGTCGAAATGATGTCTCTCTCCAGACTTTGTCGAATTTGTCGAAATACTACAACATCCTCCATGTCTGTCAAAGGTGCCTTTCCATCTGCAGACATCGTGTCGAAATGTCGAAGCTTTAATTTTGTCGAAGTGTCGAACAACACTATCAACCAAATCGTTTATCCCATGTCGTCATTTGTCGAAAGAACCATTCTGCATACCAAATCTCATGGCGTCGAAAACGCATGTATACAGCGTCCAACACGTCAAACGAGACCAACAATTGGGAACCGAACTTGATACCCTTACTCTTGGCAAGTCTTGAAGGAGAATTGCCATCCAAGGCGCAGCGGAATTTAAAAAAATTCTCCATTAGTGATCCTTACGAATGGGCATGATCAGTGATAGAATCGTTACCTCTTGTGGCGATTCAAACCTTTGGTGCAGATCTCTGATAATGATCAAAACCTTTGATACAGATCCATGGGGCGATCACGAACGTTGAACGATGACAACGTCTCTACTCAGTCCACACGAACGGATTCCTTCAATCGTAGTGCTAGCTGTTTGTGAATGAAGGCTTTGAGTGAGAGAAAGAGAGATACGAAATTCCAACTCTTCAGTTGTGTTGTCTGGAGTGTCAATGCTTCTACCCAAGGGGTTCTATTTATAGAACCACTTGTGTGGGCTTCAAGCCAAAAAGCCCACTTAAGTGCATTTTGGCCCATATCTCAGAATATGCCAAAATCACTTAAGTATTTGGTACTTTACCATATTTCGTATTCTTCTTAAGTACACCGTACCTTACGATGTTCCTTAATTATTCTATCTCTCATCAATCCGTCCTTTGTGTGTGACCCTATAGGTTCTCGCGACGTTGGCAATTATATTAAATCACACATTTAACATAATAAACAGTGAGCGGTATCTAGCAACACATCACTGCTACCCAAGTCACGAAAATGTCATGTGATCTGACAAAACCTCCTGTGATAATAATTATGTGTATAATTACCCCTTTGCCCTTATGTCTATATTGAACACAAGGTATAGACCGTGTCACCCTTGTCCAGTTCAATATTGGGCCCATAGACATTTATCCTGTTACGCAGGATTGGCAAATTCCATCTAGGACACTCATGTCCCTCAGCATGCTTTGTGGAGTACCCATCAACTGTCTTTATGGTCATCCAGTTACGGATAACGTTGGATCAGTAATAAAGCACTCAACTCTACATCTAGGATCCATAGTGGTTTCAGGTCGAAGAGTGGTATACACTATTATCACCATGAGAATAACTTATGACACTTTGCATAACTTTCTATATAGTATTCTCATAGCGGGTCAATCCGGTATAAATATTACTCCTAATATTCATACCTATGTTTAAGACTTGATAACTCTTTATCTATGATCCATGAGATGTGATCATCAGTCTACAAACATAATAGTCTTAATGCTTTAATGTTATCCCACTTCACATTAAAGCTCGACTACGGATACTTTAAGAACAGTGCCCTTATGTTTAATGTGTTCTCATGATTAAGTCACACTTAATACATTAAACGGACTATCTATTCTAGGGACTTTATTAATCAACCATAATAAAGAAAATGCCTTTTATTATTAATAAATAATTCGATACAAGTACCAAAAATATTGGCCTCTAGGGCTTACACCAACAAGTCTATCATCGAGCGCTGCCTGCTGGTGTCTATTGCAAAATACAATCGAATGAAGGCTTCTCTGCCAACTGATTTCTACACTGAGTTGGACGTTGAATTTTTTTTACTTTGTGACTTCAAAATTCTTGGATAATGTAATCTTGTAATGAATAACCTTAGCCATTTTGGCATTTTAATTTTACCATTTTGGCTTCTATTTTGCACATGCATTCATTTTGTTAATATCTTAATTTTATGAAGTATAGGTTTATATATTTTCAAATATTTCCTATTTATTCTCAAGAGTCTTTTATCTTTTGTTAACTTTTCGATTTCATAAGTGTTATTCGCAAAAACATGGATAATTTAGAAAGGTCCTTCCCAATGTGGGGACCATTTACCCAACTTTATATCTTTTCGATTCATAGGTAGGATTACTTTCCATATCAAATCTCCATTCAAAAATGTTTTAATTTTGACCTGTTTATATGCTTTCTCTACTCTCTTCTTCTGTCTTCTCAATAACTCTAAGGCTTTTAACCTTTCTTCATCTAAGTCCACTAGTTCATAAATCATCATATTCCAATAAGACTCAGATGGAATTTCGACTGGTAAAACTGTGTCATGCCCATAAGTCAAACAAAAAGGAGTAGAATTCGTGGCTTCCTTAGGAGACGTTCGACAAACCCAAATAATTTGATCTAAAGTATTATGCCAATTCTTTGGCTTTTCCCCCACATGCTTCTTTATTAACCCAATCACTACCTTGTTTACTCCTTCGACTTGACCATTCGCCTGGGCATAATAAGGCGTAGACGTTAGCAGTTTAATCCCTATTTCTTTAGAAAATTATTGAATCTTTCGACCAGTGAACACTGATCCTTGATCAGTTGTAATGGTCTCAGGATTTCCAAACCTATAAGTTATGTGCCTTTGGATAAATTCAATCACTGCTTCTTGATCAACATACACCAAAGGTGTGGCTTCAATCCATTTAGTAAAGTAGCCAATACCCACTAAAATGTACCTATGACCTTTAGATGAGGCTGGTCGAATTTCACCAACCAAATATAAGGCCCAATCTCTAAAGGGCCAAGGCTTTACTATGGAATGTAGTTCACTTGCAGGAACATGTTGAATGCCTGCATGTACCTGGCACTCTTGGCACCCTTTAGGGAACTCAATGCAGTCCTTCAACATTGTAGGCCAATATATTCTTTATCAAAACAACAACCACTTCATTTTGTGGCCAACTTGATGAGCCCCACATGCCCCACTATGGACATTTGACAGAGCCAAATATGCCTCACTTTCATTAAGACATTTGAGAAAAATTCCTTCAGGTGTCTTTTTGAATAATTTATTTCCCATAAGAGTATAACTTAAAGCACAATACCTGACTTTTCGCTCTGCAAATATTGTTGAGTTTTCGAGATAATCTACTATTGGTTTTCTCCAATATGTGTTAGTCAAGTTATCTATGGCCAATATTTCGAAATTTTCTCCGTCTGCATAACCCAATTTTGTGATTTTTAAATCTGATGGAGATAACTTGGTTGCCATTACTCTTCCTCGAACTTTAATTAAATCCTCCAATTTTTATTTTGACACTTTGTATCGAGAAGCAATTTGGGCTAAATCATTAGCCTCTTAATTTTTGAGTCGAGGGATGTGTCCAATGTTCATGTAGTCAAACTTTCACAACAATCTATTTACTATCACGAAATACATGATCAAATTTTCTTTGACACATTTGTATTCCCTAGTTATCTATTTGACAACTAGTTCAGAGTCACCACTTATTTCTACTCTAGTTGCCCCCAATTCCAACAAGATTTTGAGAACAACTATCAAAGCTCCATATTCAGCCTCATTGTTCGAGCAATAACCCTCTATTTGGTACTTGAATTTTGTTGGAATTTTTTTAGGAGAAACGATTAAAACTCCAATCCCAGTTTCTTCTTAATGACTTGAATCATCAAAATATATTTTTCAAGGTTCAATTTCTACAAAGGCTTGAGACGTTTCGACCATAGCATGATCAACGATGAAAACTGCAACTATTTGCCCCTTTCATAGCTTTCAAAGGCATGTAGGTCAAAGAATAATCAGTTAAAGCAAGTGTCCATTTCCCAATTCTACTATGTAAGATTGGCTTAGAAAGCATATGTTTTATTATGTCAAAACGAGACAAAACATACATGTCAATAGGCTTTATATAGTACATTAATTTAGTGCAAGAGATGTACAGACACATGCATAATTTTTCAACCATGTTATGCCTAGTTTCTACATCATTAAGGACTCGACTAAGATAATAAATGACTCTTTCGATGCCACTTTCATCCTCTTGAGCAAGCATGCTCCCTATAGTTACATCAAATGCAAAAATATATAACCTCATATTTTTACTCCTTGATCTTTAACTACAGGATTCAATTGGAATTTGCGAAATCATCTTTCGACAGGTCAAAATCATCAAATCAACCTATGGTCTCGATTGACCATGTTCGACTTCAAAACTCACCATGGCATGCCGTTATGTTCTTCTTCTATTTCTTTTTTATCTTTAGTTATATCTTAGCACGCCTTATGCTTTGTTTTATCTCCATTTTGTACTTTGATATTTTTTCACCCCATAAATATATAATATTATTTGCCATTAAAAAATTATATTACTGATTTTTATATAGTGTACAATTTAATATTTTCTTAGTCCTTGGGATATCAGAAAAGAATTTTACAAATAGAAGTGGTTACTTATGTCAATGTAATACTTACACAACTTACTTTATATAAAGTTATGCCTTTTTTTCTCTTAAGAAATATTCTTATATTACTCACAAACATTCTTCTAAATATTAAAACAACAAGAGTAGAATTTTTATTTTTAATAATTCAAAACAACTACTTAATTGCTCAAAATGAAAACAATAATCCTAAAAAGAAGACCTTGCAAGAGTTCTATGGATGAGAAACAGTGACATTATACTCAACAACAAAATTTTCAGATGTTGAAATCTCATAAAGACTCTTCACGACAGCATATCCTCTAGCAAACCTAAACACACCACTGCCAGCAACAATAGGCATTTCTCTAACTGTATCTTGAACAGGATTCCTTCCAAGCAAACTAAGAGTACTACCAGCGAATCCACCTTCGATAAAAACAAGATTAATCAACATTACCAATCCGCGATCTTCCAAAGATGCCAAACCGAATAATCCTTGAGCTCTACCAACAGCTTTTGAGGTTATGTCTTGTTCTTCTGTTAAGATGTTGTCCATCATGAAACTTGTTCCAAATCCATTTGGTGACTGAGTTGATGGATCTATTATTTTTATAACTGTTGGATTTTCTCCTTCTAAGTTTTCGTGGTAAAAGAAGTGCAAATGAGTTGTTTTTTCTGTGTTTTGTTGATTTGTTGGTAACATGATGTTGGAGTGTTCCGAGAATACTCCATAGGTAGTGGAAAAATGAGCAAGTATGAGAGTGAGAGTGAAGAGAAAGAAGAACCTAAGAGTGGTTGCCATTAGAGGATATAATTTTAGGATGGAATCTTTGATTATTATATAGATGATTTGTTATTAAGCTTGAAATTAGAGATATTTTAGATGTTGAATATTTAACTAATGCACGATCTTAGCGAGGCATATTATAATACTCCTAGTGTTTATTTAGATAATGGAGACAAAGATCCTTAATATGCAATTATATAATTGAGATATTTGAAAGAGGTAGGATTTGAAGGATGTTTTAGATAATTGAGATAAAATTTAAAATTATATATATATATATATATATATATATATATATATATATATATATATATAAGAATAAATTTATTTATCTTATTTTAAATCCTAACCTTTAAATTAATTTTAATTAAATAATTAATTATTAGATTAATTTCAATTTAAATGTGATGATATGAAATAAAAAAAAAGTTACTCTTAAAATAAATTGATCCCATATATATATATATATATATATATATATATATATATATATATATATATATATATATATATATATATATATATATATATATATATATATATATATATATATATATATATAATATATATATATATATATATATATATATATATATATATATATATATATATATATATATATATATAATTAGTTTTAAACTAGCCTTTAGTTGAAATGTAGTATGTGATAGACATACAAGGGAGATGTATTTCTATCCAATGATTCTATAAAATTATTTTAAATCATTAGTCATATGTGATTATACTCAGTATTATTTATTATTTTATATAAAAAAATATTTTAAAAAAAACATTATTCTATCGATTTGTTTTTTTAAACTTCTCCCTATGAGTATTTAATAATTAAGATTGTCCTAACAACATATTTCTACCATATAAAATTGAGATTTGAAAGAGCTGGGAGTAGGAGTGCTTTTTCCATATAATATAAAAAAATTAAACTATGAGAACTTAAAATTATACTGGATTAGGATTTTAAGAAATTTCAAAATTATATATATATATATATATATATATATATATATATATATATATATATATATATATATATATATATATATATATATATATATATATATATATATATATATATATGTTTGGCTGCTTGCTCATGGTTGTGGCACATTAGGAACAAAATGTGTCTTGCAAATGAAATGACATCTTTCTTCACTTTGAAAGTCATCACAAAGAATTATTTTGTTGATCTATTAATTAAATATTTTCTCAAGCATAATCTTTCCAACGAGAACGATAATGTAAGATGCACACAAGGTAATAATATGACTTTAACGTTGATGGCAGTTGACTAGGTAATCCGGACATCTCGGATTTTGGTGGATTGATTCAAAATTTTGATTGTATTTGAGTTTATGATTTTGCAGGTAATATTGGTTATTTCAACATCATTCATGTTAAGCTGATAGTTATATATAATGGTTTGCGTATGACCTAAAAACTTGGTATCAAAGACCTGGTGTGTTATTCTTATTCAAATTATGTTATAAGCTTATCTTCGTGTCTGTTAATATTTGACATCATTATATCAGGATTCTTCCTAAGAACTTGACATCAAAGACCTGGTGTGTTATTCTTATTCAAATTATGTTATAAGTTTATCTCCGTGTCTATTAATATTTGACATCATTATATCAGGATTCTTCCTAGAACTTCTCTCTATGAAGTTGACAATAATGTAGTATATCGTTCTTTTGCACAGCCTCCTGTTGAAATAGTCACTCTTCTGCTAACTGATACTAATGGAAATTTCTATTCTAAACAATTTCCTGATTTTTTTCCAGTTCCTTTTCCTACTTATAACAACGACAAAATTAAAGTGTTTATAAGTTGTAACTGTTAGGTATAATTTAGATTCATTTAAGTTGTATTTAGGATTAATTTGCATTTTATTTTGTGAGGCTCCGATTGTATAAATACTGAAAGTTAGTTCAGTTTGTGAGTAGAATTCATTTTCTAATAAATTCCAATTATGTTAAAGAGAGTTAGTTACAAATTGAGTTTCTCTTTTTTCTTTCTTCCATCATCTACTTCATCTTCAACCTTGTGCACCAACAATTGGTATTAGAGTCTGGTTCAGCTTCACTACGCCAAATAAGGGAAAAGAGGGCGCTTATTTTGGCCTATAACAGCGCTTTTAAGCGCCCTCTAAAGTGGCGCTGGCATAGGTAAAGACAACGCTTTGTTTTCCTGGAGAAAGCGCTGTCTAAAGTGGCCCTTTAAGGGCCACATTATAATGCGCTTTCAGAAAAAAACGCCCTCTGGAGTGGTCCATAAAGGGACACCTTAGAGGGCGCTTTCTGGAAAAAGCACCCTCTAAAGTTGTCAATGTAAAGTGTTTAGAGGGCGCTTTCTGGAAAAAGCGCCCTCTAAAGTTGTCAATGTAAAGTGTTTAGAGGGCGCTTTCTGGACAAAGCGCCCTCTAAAGTTGTCAATGTAAAGTGTTTAGAGGGCGCTTCCTACAGAAAGCGCCCTCTAAAGTGTTAGTTATTTTAAAAAAATTTGTTTGAAAAACAGTGAATATTTAATTGGTAACCTGTTCGCATGCTGCAAAAGTGTAAAATTCATATTGATTTCATCCTTTAATCCAATGTTATACACCATTAATCCATTGATATATACAACATGAATCCATTTATATACAACATTAATCCTCCATATATACAACATTAATATATGATTCTTTGATCAACAATATACAACAACATATTCATGATTTAGTAAAAGTACAACAACAATATACAACATATATACAACAACAGCATACAACAACATTCCATACATATATGTACAACAATATACAACCTAGCTATATGATTCTTTGATCAACAATGAATTGACACAATTCATCCTTCATTTCATCCAAATGAGCTCTTGAGTAAGATTTGTATTCCTCAAAGTACTACAATTAAGAGAATAAAACATATTCATGATTTAGTAACAAATTAGATGAAATATCCGATAATATTAAAATAAACCCTAAGTTATTATTCCATACCATTTTTGGGATGTCTATACGATTCAACGCAATGATATCTCTCATAAATCTCAATACAAAAAATCCGCAATCGACCGAATTATTTTGCTGAGGACACTACACAGAAAAACAAACAATATATATATAGTTAATTTCTTACAAACACTATTATAAGCAAAAAAACAAACACTATTATAAGCAAAAATAAGATACTTAATATATACTTGAACTCTGACCCAGGTAATGTCCTTCCTATTGCGGTAATTCTTTTTCGATCTAAATTTTAGTATTGCCCTAACAAAATAAAAACGTATATTGAGATCAATCTGACAGACATAATTAAATATACAAATACACACGAATATTTAGGGGAATTTCACTTACGCGTCAACCGTCTTCTTCATACTCGGATATTTACTCCAATCACCCGATAACGAATCGAGATAATATACCATTAGTCTCGAAAGATCCATAGCAACCAACACCCAGTGACCACTGTAAAATAAAACAAAAATTTAGATGCATGAAAATTTTCTACGTAAAAGATATACATAGATTAGAATGAAATTATTAGAAAGAAAATCTAACCCGTTGCCAGAATTAAACGGTAAAAAATACAAACTAGGTGTAGTATTATCGCCGGCCGCCATGAATCTATCGACTAGTTCATTCTTTACGGATGTTGGATTTTTCGTTATAAGCGTTGTGTTGATACGGGAAGCAGCAATAAAATTGAATCGGTTACACAATTCAGTTCCCCGCATCAATGTTACATACATATACCTTAAATAGAAACATAATAAACATTAGACTACTCATTGAAATGTGTAAATAAATTGTTCAACTAAGTAAATAATAGATTGATCGGAGTACCATATGTATGTATGAATGACAGCGATGCCCAATTCTTCGTGTTCAAAAAGTTGTTGCATGTCCTCCTTTGCAATTATTTCGGAATGAGCAAATCCGAAAACACCTTCATCAAAATCTACACTACGGATGGCGCCGTGTATAATATCGGACTCTTCCACCATTTTCTCAAGACGCATCATAATTTGAGATTTTGTCCCGGACGTCGTTGGAGGAATATCGTTACCAGCTTTTTGCAACTTTCGACCGGGAACCTAAAAATTCATATAAATTAAATCATGACTTTTTGTGATGCAACAGAATCGTTGCGTATATAATTCAATATATTTGTACCTCTTTTTGAGATGCAACCGACTCGATGCGTCTTGAAATCCCTTTACCAGCTTTATGCGTGGGTCTTGTAGGAGTCTAACATTACCATGTAATAAGGATTGATTAAATATCATAATTGTAGCTGAATTGAAATGTGAATACTAAATATTCATAATCATTTAGAACATATATACCTCGGCATCTGGGAAAATTAGATCTGACGCTCATCCAACAAAGGATCCGACTGCATCTCGCATCAACGTTGTCTCTGAAACAACGTCAGGTAATGGTAGAAGCGCGTCGGTATCTAATACAAGGTCAACCGAAACTTTCATATATCCCACCGGGAGGGGATTATGGTGAAGTAATTCACCCGAAGTGTTGTGCACTTTTCCCTTGCCAACCATGCGATAAGTTGGTGACGATAGATACAGCTGACAAGGTGTAATGCCCTAAACCAATAATAAATGTTATTGTTAACGTGTATATGTGTCAAGTAAAAAAGTGCTATTTTAATTTCATAATAACATATATAATTACCTCGGGAAATTTCGGTTGACAATTGATACTAGCTCGGTCACTAGTATCTTTTGCCTCGGAAGCGCACCTTTCCTCTCTATACCTTGCATTCTCGTTTTGCAGTTGGAGTACTTGTGCCCTTAACTCCGCCAAGGTCTCCATTATCTCTTTGTTGGTAGGATATTTTGTTTTTGGTTTTTTATAAAATGACGACGGAGTCACACCAAAACCCTTACCCCTCACACGACCGGAATACTCAGGAACATTTAGTACTCGACTAAGTACGCTCCTGCAATCCTGGACCTCGATTGAAGGTAAGGTTTGGGATAAAGTCTCCTGAAATATTATTAGAGGAGATTAAAAATGAATTATATGTCTAACAAAATTTTCGATATAATTAAAGAAATAATGTTACATATACTTACACATTCGTCATAAACATTTTGGACCGCTTCAACGACAGCCCCATCCTTCCCAACCCGAGCAGCCTTCCATAATACGTGCTCCGGAAGAGATGTTGCGTCACTTTTCTCCTCGGCTAGCTACACATTGAATTAGATTATAAGATCATCAATTATAACATATTGTGACAATGTATAAGCTCATAGCATTTGAATATACTCACAATTCTTTGTTGTAACCGTGCATATCCCGTACGCCCTTTTTTGTACGGATACGCGGGTTTTGATGCCCTTTTCCGATTTTTGTCGCTTACTTCCTGGATAAAAAAGTTTAAGGCATATTAGAACCAAGTAACTTAACAATTGTATAATACCATAATTAATAGACATTACATGGAATTTTTCATTTCTTCGTTTGGCGACAAAGTTATCCCATTCATCGGCAGAAATAATCTCGGCATACTTCATTGGCCGTTCTGCTTCAACAAATTTTCCTTCCTCATCCTTGAGAAATTTGTTGGACAAAAAGGATCGAAATCCTCGGAGTCTTTTTCCGGCCAATTGAATACAATATTTTTGCCGGCTTTCATCGATGTGAAAGGATCTCTAAAAAACATACACATGGAGTGTGTTATTATAAAGTAATATTATAACAATATATGGTCAACAAATAGTCAACAAAAAAAACATATAACAATATATGGTAAGTACCTGTATCTCGGACTATATTTTTTCTTTGCCAACCTTCAATTCCGGACTTCTCCAATTATCACATGTAATCGGAATATGTTGTCGAACAAGGAAACCAATGTAACTTGCCAACATTGAACCGTTAGGCTCAATTAGTTGGTCTTCAGCACTCCAATGTACTTCAAATTTTACACCCTTGTCTCTTGCACGAATGATTGACTTCATAACAGTCAATCCTCGTTTGATTTCTTTTTCAACATTGTTACGTGATCCATTCGCGTCATGGGTATCGTCTTGGTTAGCCATCTTATCTGTAATATAGAAATGATTCAATAAGACCCAAGTAAGAAAATGACCATATTCGTGAAGCTACACAAAAAACACATTCATATACCTTCCATTTCTCTCATGTTACAACAATCTAAACTCTTTTTTTTTATCATTATTGAATACAAACTCACACACACCTACTGCATATAAAAGACCAATGCAAACTTATGGTGTTTGGAACATGAACAAACTTGCATCCATAATCATCAAACTTCCTAGCACAAGCTCAAACACACTTCAAATGATATTAGTTTTCAATCAGAAATAAAAAACTCAGTTTGCCCTAAACAACATTAATCAGCATAATGCACAAAATGTAAAACTAAGTTTAGAAAATGCCCTAATCAAACACATGAAGAAAGTGAACAGTAACGATGGAGAAGAGAAATACCTTCAAGGTGACGGTAACGATGGAGAAGAAAGTGAACAGTGACGGTGGACGCAGATAACTCAGTGAACGTGAACGCAGCAGCAGAAAAAGGCGACGGCGACGATGACGGTGAGGGAGGGAGAACGAACGGAGGACGAGAGTAATCGCAGTAGAGAGAAAACCCAGTTACGTAAACGAAATAGCTTATAGAGAGGGAAAATAAAGAGACATGCAGTATATGTTATAATTTTAATGTTTACTAAAGGGGACCTTAGAGGGCGCTTTTGTAAAAAAAGCGCCCTCTAAAGGGGGCCTAAGAGGGCGCTTCTGAAAGCGCTCTCTAAGGCTTTCCAAAAGCGCCTTCTAAACTGGAAATGTACATGGACTTAGAGAGCGCTTTTTTAAAAGTGCCCTCTAAGGGTAACCTTAGAGGACGCTTTCACTAAAGCGCCCTCTATTGTTGTCCCTCCATTTCCTCATTATTTTTTTTTTTGGCTTCACTTTAGAGGGCGCTTTGTTACAAAAGTGCCCTCTAAAGGGGGCCTAAGAGGGCGCTTCTAAAAGCGCTCTCTTAGACTTTCCAAAAGCGCCTTATAAACTGGAAATGTACATAGACTTAGAGAGCGCTTTTTTAAAAGCGCCCTCTAAGGTTACCCTTAGAGGGCACTTTCAATAAAGCGTCCTCTATTGGTGTCCCTCCATTTCCTCATTATTTTTTCGCTTCACTTTAGAGTGCGCTTTGCCACAAAAGCGCCCTCTAAAGTGCGCTGTCTATTCCAGTAGTATGCTCCTTATTTTTTCTCTTCACTTTAGAGTGCGCTTTTGTAATAAAGCGCCCTCTAAGGGGCGCTGTCTATTCCAGTTTTTGGCGTAGTGCTTTGTGGGGGAGCGACAACTGGATCCAGTGTTGAGTCATCTTATAAGATGTGGAGGACTCACACTTAGTGAGAGAATGTCTCTTTCACATGGTTTCATCTTTCTCTTCTCCATCACACTCTTGATTTCCAGTGAAGGCGTCTCAACAATTGAGGGGTGCGTATGAAGTAAGGGTCAATGGGTCTTGGCCTCTTTGGCCCGTGGAAAAACAAAAAGGAGAAAGGAGGCAGAATTCCCTCATTCATCACGTTTCACTCCTCCGACTCCAATCTCTCCCAAAAATGTCACCTGAAATCGAACAACCGCGCCAGAAAGTCGCCTCCGACGGCAGAGTCCAGAATCCCCTATAACCTACATCAAACTAGTTGTTAAGTTTTTCAAAACAATTTTTGTTAAGTTTTTTAACTTGAGATCTATTCAAACCCCCCCCCCCCCCCCCTCTAGATCGTTGAGTATCGTCTAAAATTTTCACATCTTTTTTTAAACCTTAAGATACATCTTTAAGAAGGAGAAAAAGAAGATATGAATGATATTAAGAACAAAATTAAGAAGGATCACTTCTCATCACTCACAGGGACACATACCTATATCTCCACAAGTGGAGTCATCTAGAGAGGAGACTAACTAGAGGTTCCCATGTAGAGAATAGGCGAGAGTTAGCCCCCACTGAAAGACCAAGGTACTAAACGAAGGAGACTTAGCTAACAACGAAGGAAATCACATGCCAAATATTAGAAATAATCCTCGCCTGTTTGTTTTGCTTCCGCATAAAAATATGTTTATTTAATATTAAACATTCTTTTTAGGGTTGAATATATTTGTAGTCCTTCTAAATATCTAATATTTTATTTTTAATCTCTTAAAAAATTTCCTTCAAAGAATGATCTTCCTAAAAATTTGCATCCACACTTTTAGTCCCTTATTCTAAAATCGTCGCTAAAACAATCTCTGATTCAGTCACTTAGTAATAAACCGTTGTTAAATTGTAAAAACCGTCGCAAAATTGCAGGAGAGATCAAAAGTTTGGATAAACAATTTTAGGAGGACAATTTAAAAAAAAAATTTGAATAAATAAAAATGAAATATAAAATATTTAGGAAGTTCACAATGATTAATTATTAAATTAATAATTAATTCCTGCATTTTCAATATAAGCCATTAATAGAGCTTTGTATCTCGAATGAGGGTATACACATACTGGATATAGGAATTGTTGGTTCTTTGATCAACTTTTACATCATATATATGGAAAGCTTGCATGGTCTTAACCCTAAAATACCCTAGATGTTAAAGTATCTTAGCAAGACGTATACAAAGTTTGATAATGTTACACTGATATATTATTTCGTTAATGTTACATCACTCAATATTATTTTAATGATTTTAGTCAACAGTAATGTTATATTCAACAGAGAACAGCTAAAAGTTAACATCAAGACAAAATATATAAGGAAAAAAAAACACACACACGGCAAACAAAACAACCAAAGTGCTCACCAAAACAACAAAAGCAATCAAAGTCGATGATGAAGAACACATATAATTAAATTAAAAGAAACGACGGGTATCGAGAATTATAAATATACCTAATTCTACTTTAATCCTGTGAAATGTTGATAATGAAGAATAGTCTCTTACCTCCTCTAAGTGTTTTTCTTAATGATAACCTTGATAAATATGTTAGAAAATTTTCATATTTTTGATCTTGATATTATGATTTTCACACTATTTCAATTTCTATGAAAATCAGTCAAAACATATCTGTATATATGACATGGATTCTTATCCGATTCTCGATCTTGTTTTCAATTATTCTCTTCTCTTTTCCTTCTTCCTTATATGTATTTTTGATGATGAAGATATTATTGTTTTTTTAAAGGTCTCTATTTATAGCTATCTTACTTCAAAAGTCACATTTCATTCCAAAAGTCATGTCCCAACACCCATGAAGAGAGATAATAGGAATTTAAATTTTGAATTTTAAAATAAGACTTCATTGACTTAATTATCCATCAACCCGAATAATTATTACATTAGAGTATTTTTTATTTAAGTCAAACTTTTAATCATCACATTAGGGTATCATGAAAACCTATCTCCACACTCTCATGGACCCTGACTGATGTTCGTGTTTGGTTGGTAGTGATTTTTCTAATTTGAGGATCCTTCGAATATAGGGTTCTAAAGGAGCCAGATGTGGAAGAAGAGTCGATTTCCTCTTTTAAAATCTCCCTGAAAATAATCTTAACACCACTTTGAACTTTTTTTCAATACTTCACACTCTTCTTTAATGTGCCTTTGGATCTAAGTTGGCCCAAAAGAAGAATACTACCCTTCAAATACCTCTTGGACCAAACATTTTGATTATATATATATATATATATATATATATATATATATATATATATATATATATATATATATATATATATATATATATATATAAATTTAAACAACGTTAGATTCCAATAGAGAAAGTTGACGAGAAAGATCAAATATATGGATATAAAATATTAGAAGGATTATTGTTTAAAAAATTTATTTGAAAGACTTAATGTAAAGTTTGGTATAATTAGAAGAACCAAAAATATATTTAACCCATCGAATAATAACTATAAATATTTATGTTACTCCATTGCAGTATAATAAAACATTATGAAAAATCATTCAAGATATTCGATAATATATGATTGTTATATAATATTTCAACAACAAATTTTATGAAATCCATTAATCACATGTTTTCTTTACTAAAAGACAGAATATAGAGAGAGACTTTATAGATACTATCTATTTTACTGATCAAAGACTTAATACGTAAAAGTATTTGATATGGTTGTTGTCGTTATGATTTGTGCAAATCCTGAATTAGCAACCTGTCATAAAATCATTCCATTCAATTATTTTTATAATCTTTAATATACCAACATGTCATCAATTATTCCACACTAAAATATAATTATTTAACCTAATCATTATTTGTATAATTAATTGTTAACTTAATTCAAACATCTTGAATATAAACTTTTTATATTACCCACGGACTTGGCGAGGAACGATTATATGGAAATTGTTTATTTGAGTGCATCAGTCTCAATAAGAAACAAAAAAGTTGCAATGAATACAACAGCAGTGCCAACTTACAGACATACACATAAAGAATAAGATTACTAAAAGAACCACTTGCTTTAATTGGTATTAATTTGCGAATCGCATTACACTAGAATCATTATTATACATAATTTGCGAATCCAATAGGGTCACTGAGGCGGATTGATTTTTACGTTGGCCGTCTTGAGGTGGATGGTATGGGTGCAAGGAAGTAGACTGATTATTGCTCTAGACTGTTTAGTTTGGTTTTCAATGTACTCACCCACCAATTTTTTTGATGTATTTGAATCTAAGTTTTTTATAACAAGTGCCGTCCGCCATTGGACAAAAGGTCTAAATTTACCTATGAGTATTATGAGATCTAAAGTGGAAGAATTTTTCAAGAGACAATGAGTTTAGGTTTGGGTTGGGGAAGCTGAATATATAAGATATCTTGATTAAAAACACCATATTGAAACATTGAAATGAAATGTGAGATATTCATGCCAGTTCTCTTGGCGCAAATAGAGAAGATTGAGATGATATAGAGAAGATTGAGATGATGGATAAGTCTTGGAATTCTATTTTTTTTCTCCAGAGATAAAGTATGAGGGAAGTCGCAAGGGAGAAGACTGCAGAGGAAATATGGATAAAGTTTGAATCATTGTATATGATCAAACCTTTGACTTATAGATTATGTTTAAAACAACAACAATTGTGAAGCAATTGACGATATTTCAATAATTTATTGATGACTTGCAAAATATTAAGGTGAAACTTAATGATGAAGTAAATAATGTACTATGTTGAACTCATTACCTAGATCTTTCAAGAATTTAAAGTATTTCCTTCTTTATGGTAAGGAAATCTCAATCCCCTTGGAAGATGTCCACTAGACTATTAGAACCAATACATTAATCACGACAAAAGAGTTAGAGGTTGATGATAGTGGTAAAGATTTGAATATTGAGATGTTTCATTTGTTATAAAATCACATGAAGAACTATCCCAAGATGGGGGAGCAATGGTGATTATGTTCACATTGTAGTTGCCTCGTTTAAGGATGGTTATGATAGTGGAGAAGTACTTGTGGTAATGAGTTTCGAGACATAGAAGAATTGAATCATAGGATCTAGATGCTCTTATTATGTTTGTCCAATAAATTAATAATTTGAGACTTTGGAGCTAAAAGAATGTGGATTTGTATGATTTAGTAATAATAAGGCTTTCAAAGTTAAGAGTATTAGGACAATTAAGCTCAATATGTTTGACATCTATAGGTTTCTTTTACGCAATGAGAGGTATGTTCCTAAACTTAAGCAAAACAATTTATTTATAGGCATGTATGATGATTTTTTTCATTGCACCAGAATTTAACAAGACTTTCATTATAAAACCAAACTTTGAGATTAGGACACGTTAGTGAGAAACATTTAGTTTAACTAACTATCGAAGATTTTTTAGGTAATTAAAATTGAATAAACTAGAATTTTATAATCTTTGCATACTAGGAAAATAACATAAAGATAAGTTTGTGAGTGGTATATGTAAAATTCTAGTGAATCATTTGAGTATGTCCACTCTTATTTTTGGGGTAAAATCAGGGTGGTTTCTATCTTCTCGAAGTGATTGATGATTTATCTAGAAGGGTATGCATTCATATTTTAAAATGTCAAAGTGAAACTTTTAAACACTTTAATGAAATACATACTCTTCTAGAAAATCAAACGGTAACTTAACTAAAAGTTTTAAGAACGAACAATGGCATAAAGTTTATTGAGTTTTAAAATAAACAACATATAAAAAAGAATAATGCCATAACTACTACATCACAATAAAATGAACTAGTTGAATACATGGATAAAACCATTCTATAGTGGATAAGATTCATGTTGTTAGAGTTGAGTTAACTGAGAGGTATTTTTGGGGGAAGTTGTAGCTTATTTGATCAACATATGTTCAACCACATGAATAAGTTTCAAGACATCAATGTAAGTATGGAGTAGAAAACTAATATATTAATGTAATTTAAAGGTTTTTGGAGCTTTAGCGTTTATGTGAATATCAAATAAGGTCGTCTTATGCTCTAGGTGTTAAATGTGTCTTCATTAGTTATCTTGAAGGTGTGAAGGGATACAAGTTATGGAAGATGAAACTTGGAGAATCAAAGTTTATTATAAACAATGATATTTATTTTGATGAGACTCATGTAGGGATGAAATGCAAGGACCTAAAAAGTTAACGAATAAAAAACTATGGTAGAGAAAACCAAGTTTGAGATGACTAAAGATGAGGAGGATATTAAGCATATCACTTGTAGTTATAGATAAATGCAACCTATATTGGCTCGAGTTTTAAAATTGGCTCGGGATAGAATGAGGAGGAAGATTGTACCACCTAAAAGATATGGTTATGTTAACCATATTTGTTATTCTTTAAATGTGGTTGAAGGTTGCAATTCTTGAAACCTAATACTTTCAACGAGGCATTTGAAAGGAAAAAAGAGATATAAATCGTTAAAGATAATGAATGAAGAAATGTATTCTTTTGAGAATAAAAAAGTCAATGTATAAAGCAAGACTTAGGGAAAAAGTTTTACTCAAGTAGAGAATTAATTACAATGAAATATTTTCACGCATGATAAAACACTGTTCTATAAGGGTCCTTACGACTGTTGTGGATTAATACAATTCTGAGTTGAAGAAATTATATGTTAAAACCACTTTCCTACAAGGAGACCTTGAAGAGGGAATCTACATGGAGAAATTTTAAGGTTTTGTAGAGGACATGTATAAGGTGTGGATTTTGAACAAATCTTTATATGGGATGAAGTAAATCCATAGACAATGGTATAATTTGTTTTGATTAATTTCTTCTAAAGCAAATTTTTGTGAGAAATGATCGATCATTACATTTGTGTATACATATTAAAAGGAATGAGGAAGTCATTGTCTATCTATTTCTATATATTGATGATATCTTGATGGTAATCTCTAACACAAAAGAGAACAACAACCTCAAAGAAACATTGAATAGAGAGTTTGAGATAAAAGATCTTGGTGAGACTAAGAAGATTCTAGGGATGGATATAATCACAAATCATGAAAAATATGAGTTGTTATTATCTCAATTTAGTTACTTAAAGAGAGTGATGAAGTTGTTTAGGATGATTGATGCTAAAAATATATACCATTTTCTGGATTATCACACTAAGCTTTTAATTATGAAATGTTTTAGAATCAAATATGAGAAACAAAGATGGTGAGTACTCCATATAAGCAGGTGTTACATTATCCACATCTAAAGCATAATACATTGGCGCATGTAGTTGTTGTGCGTAATTTATCTAGACGAAATAATACTTAAGTGATTAAGAGGTAATCTCAAAACTGTCATGATAAAATGTTACAGCATTGATAGACAAGTGACTCAAAACACAAGAAGAAAATGTGAATTTTGTTGCGTTGAAAAACGATGTCCAATTAAAATTTCTTTTGTAAAAGCAATTGTTTAAAACAATTTTGAAACGAGTAAGAAGTGAAATAAATAAAAAGATTAAACAACATTTAAAAATAAATTTTAACACAACGTAAATAAACAACAATGAAGATAAAGAGAGATAGGGAATAAGAAGAATGTACAAGAGATTTATAAAGGTTAGGCTTAACCACTTGGCCTAAACTTGGTGTTTTATAATGGATCTCCTCAAACCAAATACGAGATTTTATACCAGGCTAATCTCAAACCAACTTAAAAACTTTATACCGTGCTCAACTCACGATCAAAATGAAGATTTTGAGGGACAGTCTCACAAACCAAATGAGAGTGAGAAAGAGTATTCTAAATATGTTTTCTAGTGTGAATGAAATGAAAAATGAGATCTTTGTTCATATCATAAAGTGTTGCTAAAAATGAAAATAATGCATGGGCTTTTTAATGCAGCTAATCGATTAACTACTAGGTCTAATCCCCTAGCTAAACTATAAAGAAATGTTGTTTGAATGTCATTAACATTAATTGATCTTGGCTTCCTCTAATCAATTATGAGGGTTACAAAAAATGATAAATGATTAAACCTAATTGGCTAATCGATTATGTCATATAAAAAAGGATCTTAATTGATTAGAATGAGTCCTTATGGTTGATAAAAAAGGTTTTCTTGTCATTTTAACAAAGTCATATAGGCTTTTTTATCATTAAAAAGTATGTGTGTGTGTGTGTTTGTGTGTGTTATTTGTATTAGTAATTTGAGGCTAATATTTACCTTTTCATATAGAAATCACCCGACACAGACAAGGTGAGCTTTCATACTTCCTCTCTTTCACAACTCTGAAGATCCAAGATTTATTGGTTGAAACACCATGGTGCAGAACTTCATATGGTACTTGAATTCTTCTATTTTATAAGGCTTGATAAGACTTCTTGATATATAGAATCATCAAAGAGAATAATTAACTGAGATGATCAGGGATTCCATCAAATGCCGCTTGACGTTTGATGTTTTCCTTCTTCAGAGATTGGTTTTGACATCTTGATCTCCAAGTGCAACAATTTTATCATCACATCAGATAAAGACCTCACCGCATAGTATTGTCATAATCAAAACCATATATGTCAACTAATTATTTCATTCATTATCACAAGTGCCATAAATCTCACTAAAAATCTAGTACTTCAATCTTTGACTAAACACATTGAGATTATGCACCATTTTATTATGGATAATATCAAAAAAGGGGATTGCGTAATTGAGTCTGTGTCCTCATCTAATCAACTGGTAGATATTTTTACAAAATCTCTTCCTAAAGAAAACTTTTTTAAAAGAAGAACTGAGTTGGTAATCACCAATCAATCATGCATAGCTTAAATTGTTGAAGTGGTTCATCTCTTTATTTTTATTCTTATTATCAAAGTTCAATATGAAGGGAAATTGTGATATAAAACGCAGACAAAAATAAATTGTTTCCTTAAATTGATCCTTAGAAATGAGCATTATTAGTGATAGAACAATTATCTCTTGTGGCAATTAACATCTTTAATGCATAATCAGAAAGACTACAATTTTTAAGCTCCACCCCATTTTCCTTGGTTCATGCTTATACCTCTTCATTTACATATTATATTCTGAAGTATTCCCAATGAAGTCTTCCCAATGAGTATCAGTGTATTGAATTTGTAATAGTATGACTTTCATTATTGTTAAAGGTTCACTTTACTTCTCAATTCAATGATAAAGTTGAGTATATCAATATTGTAACTTGCTTCATTGTCTTCATTGTATTTCATTATATCAAACAAATTCAATTTTACCTAAAGCCTAGAGGTTAATGATTAGATATAGATTTAGCCTATTTTGACATGTAGTCTTATTGTTTTACTGTATTTTTTAAAAATTTATACTTTGATGATATGGTATAATCTAATTTTGTATTTGTAGTGTTGACAAAGATGAATTATAAAGAAAAAATGAATAAGAATAGTAAAAGACAATTGCGTTTATTAAATTGAGTAATCTTCACCCAATTATTCACTCTAAATGCGAGTTGATCCTAATTCCAAGAGAATGATAAAATAAAATTACGCCTGAATAATATTTTTTTTAATTGGAGTAAGTCATATACCCCATAATCGTTTATCCTTCCCAAAAGTTATACGAATCCAAAGCGAAAATTTTGTTCAGCTCTAAACATCACAAAATATGAATTATGACGGAATATAAAAATAATTACATTAAAAATTATCACAATTGTGTTTTGAAGAAAAAGTTGTAGGTATGTAGACTTATAGTCAAAATTATAGCGTAATTTTTATCTTTGAGGAGGCTTTAGTAAGCGTTTTCATAATAACTTTAAGCTAAAGAGAGTACTGGATGATCTAAACTTAGGCTGAGGAAAAACATGGATTACAAGCGAGTATCCTCCATGCATCCCTTCAAAATAATTTAAGAAAAAATTGTTTAGTCCTAAGATTTCATGTCCTAGTTAATTTGCTTGAACACAAGCAATGATTTAAGTACGGGGGATTTAATCAATGGTATTTAAACTGATTTTCGTGAATATTTTATCTTTAATTTCTAGTAAGTTAGATCTTTATTTAGTACTTTTTACTTACATAGTATGTTTAATTTGTCTTTCAGGTATGCCAGATAAAAACAAGACAAGTTGGAGAAAAACCGGCGACCTCCATGGAAAAAACCTCTTTTGTAACGTCCCAGATTTTCATCCAAGACATGATTTAGAAATCATCAAAATACTTGTTTTAAATAAAACTAAAATATTAAAAAAAATTTAATCAATCGAACGTCAATGGAAAGAAACTAAATAAAATATTCTTAAAGGGAAAAATCAACGCGCTTTATAATTTAATGGAAAGATACTAAATAAATAACTTCAAAATGTAACGTGGTCGATTTATTATTATATAATGTTGTTTTAAAAATCTCTTTTTTCCCGCCATCATGC